>NC_042961.1:59411674-59463897 GCF_901001165.1 Salmo trutta | reverse complement strand
GTCGTGACATGATTCAAGCGCTCTCTCTCTCTGTCCCACCCTCCCCCCTCTCCTCTCTGTCCCACCCTCCCCCTCGTTCAAACCCGCCACCCTCTTCTCTCTGTCCCCCCCTAACCAACTCTCTCTCTCTGTCCCCACCCTCCCCCCTCTCTCTCTCTGTCCCCCTCCCCCTCTCTCTCTCTGTCCTCCCCTTCCCCTCCCTCTCTGTCCCCCCCTCCCCGCTCTCTGCCCCCCCTCCCCCCTCCCCCGCTCTCTTGCCCCCCTCCCCCGCTCTCTCTCTCTGTCCCCCCCTCCCCCTCCTTCTCTCGCTCTGTCCCCCCCTCCCCCTCCTTCTCTCGCTCTGTCCCCCCCACTTCCCCCTCCTTCTCTCGCTCTGTCCCCCCTCCCCCTCCTTCTCTCGCTCTGTCCCCCCCCTCCCCCTCCTTCTCTCGCTCTGTCCCCCCTGCCCCTGTCCCCCCTCCCCCCTCTCTGCCCCCCCTCCCCCCTCTCGCTCTGTCCCCCCTCCCCTCTCTCTCTGCCCCCCCTCCCCCTCTCTCTCTCTGCCCCCCTCCCCCCTCCTCCCTCTCTCTGTCCCCCCTCTCTCTATCCCCCCCTCCCTCTCCTTCTCTCCTCTGTCTCTCTCTCCTGGGGAGAGTAGCATTCCTCAGTCTCTCTGCCTGGTGACCTCTGAATGCTCCATGACACATTCCTGAAAATACGTCTTCAACATGAGCGAGACGGACACAGACATAAAATCCTGTAAATGTTCAGTCGTGCTGTACTTCACCTTCTCCCAGGGATAACTGATAACAGAGAGGATCTGCATCCCAAATGGCACCCTATTCCTTATATAGTGCACTACATTTGACCAGAGCCCTATGCAAACAGAGACACACAGGCTACATTCCAAATGGCAACCTATTCCCTATATAGTGCACTACATTTGACCAGAGCCCTATGCTAACAGAGACACACAGGCTACATTCCAAATGGCAACCTATTCCCTATATAGTGCACTACATTTGACCACGCGTGCGTGCGTGCGTGCGTGTGTGTCCGTCCCCCATGCACTCTCATTTGTGCTGTGACAGGGGATAACTAAAACAGCTATTGGGAAAGAATGAAACTATTAAAACCTCCACAGTGGGTCCATACGGGCCGTCCTCTTCAGTACCCTCTGTACCGGTTGGAGATGACCAGAACTGTGCTGGACAGAAACGGCAGGGAGTGGAATGATAGCACAAACAGACTGGTACTCAGGCTAACTTAAAAACTCAATGGAAATTTTCCACAGAAATAAAGGTTTTTAGTTCAGGATTTAATTTGTGTCCAGGAACCTGTCCCATACTGTTTTTTAGTTTATTAGTCATAATCCATTCCAGGTGATCCTATTGATATAAAACATGTCTTTTTTAAGACAGGGGTCTGCGGATGTACTAAAGAGGGTCCGAGGATAGATACAATAAAAACAAATTATATTAGTAACAACAGATTCAAATCATTTTGGCCAAGGGATAGTGGAATAAGTTTAGGTGTAATATATTATTCATCTACATTATCCCTGGGCAACATGGGCCTGGGAGGCTCACAGGGATATTGGTATCCACAGCCCTCCACCAAGTGTACATTTTTAACTCAATACTTTTTGTATCTGCCTCATGGAAAAATGTGTAGCGCTGCAGGAAATTAGCTTGATAACTGCAAAAATGTTCTCTCTGATGCGAAGACATGGGACCTTTAAAAAGGTTCCTCCCCAGAGCACAAGACTTGGTTCATCCGGCCAAAGTCAGTGAAACCAGGAACAGGAAGAGCCATGCTCCAAATATACACTATTCTTTTAACATATAGCAGTGCTTGAAGTGTAACAAAAAAAAAAGGTGCCAGTTCTACATTTCACTTTTAGAGTACCAAGGTCTATTTAAGAACCAATCTTGTCATTCCATACCGGACAGCACTGCTACAGTTCAACCCCCTGGCCTATAGCAGTTGAGCTGTGGGAGAGAAGTGGTGAAACCCTGGTTTAAATGACAGTAACATCACCCTCTGTGGGCGAAAGGCATCTACTGCAGGTCAAAGACGTCTGTAGCGACAGCACCAAAAAAAATACACTGAGAGTACAAAACATTAGGAACACCTGCTCTTTCCATGACAGACTGACCAGGTGGAAGCTATGATCCCTTATTGATGTCACCTGTTAAATCCACTTCAATCAGTATAGATAAAGAGGAGACAGATTGAGACATGGATTGTGTGTATGTGTGCCGTTCCCAGGGTGAATGGACAAGACAAAATATTGAAGTGCCTTTGAACATGGTATGGTTGTACGTGCCAGGCATACCGGTTTGAGTGTGTCAAGAACTGCAACACTGCTGGAGTTTTTTTCCACACTCAACAGTTGTGTGTATCAAGAATGGTCCACCACCAAAAAGAAAAACAAGGGAACTTGACACAACTGTGGGAAGCATTGGAGTCAACATGGACCAGCATCCCTGTGGAACACTTTAACACCTTGTAGAGTCCATGTGCTGACGAACGGAGGATGTTCTGAGGGCAGAAAGGGGGTGCATCTCAATACTAGGAAGATGTTCCTAATGTTTGGTGTACTCAGGTTACAATGCCAAATTCAAAAAATAGAAATACACCCAAATAAAACATGAAACAACCTACCAAGCCTAAACTTAGGCCCTACATTAACAGGCCCATCAACCGGTAATATAATATTGCCCATTTTGTCCACTCCAGCATGCAACATGAAGAACCCTGAACTACATAACAGGGTAACATGGTAAAGTCATGAATATAAACAGTTGGTTTTCTCAGACACTGATTGAGTCTAGTTCTGGACTAAATAATGTTAAAATGGATAGTCACCATTCAAAATGCTTCTTTCTCCAATAGGCTAAATTCTGTGTCCAAAAAACAGACAAATCTTTTTTTAAATCCTTCTCACATTAGAACACAAAACCAATGTCAAAAAATATATACTTCACAAAACATGCATGGCTAACTAGTGACTTCCAATTCAACATTAGGGGCACTATCATCCAACTATAGTTAAGAAACAAAACAAAATGTCAAATCAGATTTTTACAAAATATTCATTTTATTATTTATTTTCATTCATTATAATAAAATGTCACAATAATTTCAGTGCGAGACTTTTACCTAAACATTCATAAGACACACTCCTGAAAAATACTCAGACACATTGCACTTTCCCTGTTTCGTTTTTTTTCCTGAGATACGCTATTGACAGTGATACTGTTCTTATCCTCTCTCCTGCCCTTTTCCGTTTGGGAAGGCCACACCCTCAGCCCAGAAATACTAGAACAATCTGTGGTTTCCTAAAGAAGCAGCAAACTCCCAAGGTTACATCCCAAATAGCACCCTATTCCTTACGTAGTGCACTACTACCCTATTGGTCCTGGTCAAAAGTAGTGCACGACATGGATAAGGGTGCCAATTGGAAAATACTTCAAGTCTAGCAAGACTCCATCGAGTCCTTAATAGCTCAATATAAAGGCGCACTGAAAAAGGCCGGCGACCATTTTTTTATTTTAAAATGCTTTTTTTTATTATTTGTATTTAATTTTAGGGCAGACACCCAAACTGTTAGAGGGGCCCAACATGCCAACAACACAAAGTGTGTGGATCCAAATATGTACATATCTTACGAAGCTTAGTCTCTGGCCAATCACGTTGTGTGTTCCATCACTCACTTCCTGTGTCCAGATATCAAGCATTGATAACAAGATTTTAAAAAGAAAGAGACCAGAAAAAAACAAAAAAACAAACAAACACCAATTAGTTTAAGCAGAACGCCAGGATTGACCCTTCCTGTACACCCATCAACATATTCGTACAGCACATTATTTCATCATCATCACATGACCACTGGCACATTAGAGACTTCACTACCCACAGAGCTTTAGGGTGGTGTGGACCTGGGGGTCTTAAGTTGTTCTCTCTGCCCTCCAGAAGGTTCAAAGTGAAGTGCCTTCAGTCCCATATGATTCATTTACTGGTCCAGTGATTCTAATAGAAACCTGTTACACAGAGCATGTTAAAGAAGGCAACAAGCTATTTAATTTTTTTGTGGAACCCCCTCCAAGCTACCCCTCCCTCTACTCTCTTCCTCGGTCTTTTCCCTCCTCTCCTTCAAAAGGTTCAGTGTGATATGGGGCAGCTGAAGCCAGTGGTGAGTGTGAGGAGGGAGGGAGACAGATCTAGCAAACTCAGCTTTGGGAAGGACAGCTTAGTGAAAGGGAGGGTAAACTAAGCCCCGGTCTCTACCGAGGGGGACCGGCCACCCCCTGACTACCTCCCCTCCCCACCCAAATGTCTTTAACTAGCAGCAAGTGTGTAAGGGAGGGGGGGGGGGGGGTCCATGCTCCTAACGTCCTCCCACCCCCCCATTTCTCTAACTACCGACAGGTGCAGGACTCAGCTATCATGTCTGGGATCTCCTTATAATCCACTGTCTTGTTGTCATCCAGCAGCATCAGCACGCTGATGGGCTTGTACTTATACGGCACGCAGGACAGCGACGGCACCTCGTCCAGCCCCTTACCTTTAATCAGGTTCTGCATGATGGCATGGCTGGACGGGTTCAGGCCGTAGTGGAGGATTCTGGGGCAGTCTCCTTTACAGTAGCCAGGGTTGTACTGGTGTGGGGCGAGGTATTTGACAAGGCCTAACGAGGCAAAGGTGACCCGGTAGGAGTGGAGTTTGCACTGGTTCTTGGGCGAGGGTTTCTTGTGTTTTCGGTAGTTGGGGATGTCGGAGACGATGCTACCTGGGGGATTAGGGCCGTTGGAGCGACGTAGTCTGGGGGCGGAGAGGTGGTGAGGCTCCGGAGTCAGACCCCCCAAACTGGACCCCCCAGCTCCGGTCGCCGCCCTCCACTCTCTGGTTTCTTCCTCTTCATTGAGGAAGAGGAGGAGAGCGGGGGCGTTGAGGTGATTTGCGGAGGCCGCCCTCCTCCCCCTCCTGTGTCCCCCTCGGCTCCTCCACAGGCCGCCCAAGGCATCGCTCCTCCAACGTCCAGGATCCAAGCACCAATACTGGGCCATGAGGGTCAGGCGACTGCCCTGCTTTGGCCTTCCCTGGGTCAGCGTTACCACCTGTGTGGTGAGGTGCTCTGTGATGTCAGTTTCTGTCCACTGCTGATGCGGCTCCAGGGTGACTAGGCGCCCCAGACCTCCAGGGGGGCTTGTCCAGCTATCATGCCCCAGAGAGGTGACTCTGGCCCTGCAGCGGAGAGGGGAGGGGTGGGGCGTCCTGGATGTATTAGAGGGACGGAGGTGGACAAAGGAGGCTCTCACTAGCTGTTCCAGGGAGAGGGACTGGAGGTTGTATGTCACTGTGTAGGTGTAGTGCAACACTGGAGGAGGGAGGGGGAGAGAATACACTTCTAAATTGAAACGGTCAGGCTTCAACATAACAACAAACAGTTACAAAGATAACCTAGACTATTCTACACCATTGCACCTACCCAATACCCATCATAACCTATAGCCTAAATAACGGTTTATAAATTGTTTTTATGAATGACAATGAACAAATTGTACAACAGGCGTACCCGTACGTACCACTAATTTCAAATAATCGGATAGACAAAACCTGTAGGATGATAACCGCTTGTTATCTTACACTGTGTGTGTGTGTGTGTGTGTGTGTGTCTCACCTGAAGACGCTGTCAGAGACCACACCTGGGTGGTGTTGGGTCGCAGCAGACGCGCTGTGTTCGACCCGAACAGCCGATGCTGTTTAGGCCTCCCATCCGGGTCGGCCGCGCTCTTAAACAAACTTAACATATATTGCAAGTTCTGGTCGGCCTTCTGTGCTTCTGTTAGCAACGTGTGAAGCGGCTCCTGCTGGCTTTTCTGACTAATACTATGGTGATTTCGGCGACATCTCCCACCGAGTTGTGATTGTGAAGAAGCAGAGGGATTGGTAGGAATGTTGGCCATTTTCCCGTCTGCTCGAGTAAACGTAGAACACAAGAAAAATACGAAAACGGACAGGATACATGTGTTGTTACGGTGGGTAGCCCTCATGTTCGACCTAGCACCGGTGCAAGCCAGAGTTACTGCCACCAGAAGGATGGAATCGAAAGGTGTGATTTCTTACCGAGGACAAGGTGAGACGCGCGCTCACCTGACAAACAACCGACCATTTTCGGTCATCACTAGTTACCACAGCGCCATAAACCACGCCCATTTCTACAAATTATATTCTTCAAATATGTTTCTAAACCTAACCTTAACCAAACTGCTAACCGTGTGCCTAACCTTAAATTAAATTATTTTTTTGTTTATATGATTTATTACCATATGACTTTGTGGCTGTGGAAAACACCATAGTCATGGTTTGACCCCCAATTGACCCCTCTCGTGAGGTGTGGACGACAGGTGTGACGCAAAGGCGCAATGGTCACGCCCTGATGAAACGCAAAATAGGCCAAACTCATAGAGATAGAGGACTCAACTTGGATATAAACAATTTTAGCATGGACAGTGACATTAAAGACATGCTCCGGAACTTTGGCGACTACTAAGTATTTTTTTAAACTTCCTGCTTTGAGCTGGACATATCAATGTGTAGTTCATACACACATAATCTATGAGCAGAATTACTGTTTAACCTCAATTAGTCTCGAAAGCGACTGTTTTTATGGAAGCTGTGCTGCGCCATTTCCCCTACATTTTCTTCCACATGGGCCAGCCACTTAGCAATTTGAGTTCAACCAATGAGCTTCAGCCCCTCACCATATGAGTGACAGCTAGCAAGATGCACATGATGCACCGACAGCAGAGCGAGAGAGAGAACAGTGACGTGGTGCATATCTTCACATATGTGACTTAGTACGCAATTTTCGGGGGTCACTTTTGGCTTGCGAGCTCTGCTTTCAGAACTACTGGCTAAAAAGTATACAAAAGTACCAGAGAATCTCTTTAAGGGCTTCCACAATTTTAAAGTAATCAACTGGTTGGGGATTCCTCTGGGTTGGGAGCGATCAGCCAATCGGTAAATCCCAAACCACTCCCTCGCCCCTACCAACTCACTCAGAGGGTCCTTAGTTGTCAAGGGGTGACTTCCAGAGAGTGGCGAGTTGATCAATAAACCCATCAACTCCTGTACACTAGTGACTTAAATTAATTAATGTTTCACTTTTAAATAACAAAACTGGTATGAAATTCTAATTAACAAATAAAAGTTTAACACTTCAGTAACAGTTAAACATTTAATTGGGGAGGTTTTTAATCTGTTATTTCACGTGTCAAGTCTCGAAATCAGACACAAACAAATGCATGTGGCTTATAATTAGACACGCCTCTCCATTCTTTTGTATAAAATTGCACAAACTCCCAACATATCGCAGTGCGTGTCAGGATAGCACATCACTCTCAAGCCTGCAGCCTTGCAGACACTATCTGAGGGTCTTATTAACCCCTACACCCTCCATCATTTTCACATTGGGACACTTCTGCAAATGGCGGAAGAGTGCGAGAACACACAAATGGAGGGCAGAGGGCTGAGGGAAAGGGGAAGAGGGTGATTTGGGATTCAGCCATAGATACGACAGAGAGGAAGAGGCGAAGCAAGAGGATATACTCCGACCAAAAATTTGTCCGCGTGAGATAAGCCCATTTTTGTATGGAGGTCTATGAGAGAGTGTCGAATTACGTGATGCTTACTCGATCGAATAGAAGTTTTGTCATGTTTAGGCTGTTACAAATGTACTGATATAAGTGGATGCATGGTGGAATTCCGTCAACTTTGAGAAAAACAACTTAGTTGTGCCTGTTGTTCACATGCGTATCTGCCCTGTCCTTGTCCCACATAATCTCACTTTCCTTCAATCATTGAGGACAAGCATTTCCATTGTTAGAGCAATCACTCTGCTATCTTGTAAATATAATAGATCATCTTTGCATACAAGCATTGTCTTCTTAAAATAGGATGCTATGGTGTGAAAATGGCTTTAAGCTATATCATCGCCATCTAGTGGCCACAATAAGTGAATGACACACAAGATTTGGGTTCAGGACTCCAGCACTGCATGTGGAGGTAAATCACCAATATTAGCTTTACACTTTTTTTCAAACATAAAAGAAGAAGAAAATTGGAGCTAAAATGGAGATAGCCTCGTGGAGCTGCAAATACTGTCACAGACACTGTAATGGCACAGATACAAAGATAAGAGCTCTTTCTATCTCTATGCCTACACCCCAGGGGTGTGTTCAGTTCGAGTAAACGTTTGATTAAATGTTCGCTATTACAAACATAAGAGATCTTTCCATCTCTATACCTACAGTCGGAAGTTTTGAGAATGACACAAATATTAATTTTCACAAATTCTGCTGCCTCAGTTTGTATGATGGCAATTTGCATATACTCCAGAATGTTATGAAGAGTGATCAGATGAATTGCAATTAATTGCAAAGAGACTCTTTGCCATGCAAATGAACTGAATCCCCCAAAAAACATTTCCACTGCATTTCAGCCCTGCCACCAAAGGACCAGCTGACATCATGTCAGTGATTCTCTCGTTAACACAGGTGTGAGTGTTGACGAGGACAAGGCTGGAGATCCCTCTGACATGCTGATTGAGTTCGAATAACAGACTGGAAGCTTCAACATGAGGGTGGTGCTTGGAATCATTGTTCTTCCTCTGTCAGTTATGGTTACCTGCAAGGAAACACATGCCGTCATCATTGCTTTGCACAAAAAGGGCTTCACGGGCAAGGATATTGCTGCCAGCCCATGAATCACCTAAATCAACCATTTATCGGATCATCAAGAACTTCAAGGAGAGCGGTTCAATTATTGTGAAGAAGGCTTCAGGGCGCCCAAGAAAGGGCAGCAAGAGCCAGGACCGTCTCCTAAAGTTGATTCAGCTGTGGGATCGGAACACCACCAGTACAGCGCTTGCTCAGGAATGACAGCAGTCAGGTGTGAGTGCATCTGCACAGACAGTGAGGCGAAGACTTTTGGAGGATGGCCTGGTGTCAAGAAGGGCAGCAAAGAAGCCACCTCTCTCCAGGAAAAACATCAGGGACAGACTGATATTCTACAAAAGGTACAGGGATTGGACTGCTGAGGACTGCGGTAAAGTCATTTTCTCTGATGAATCCCCTTTCCGATTGTTTGGGGCATCTGGAAAAAAGCTTGTCTGGAGAAGACAAGGTGAGCGCTACCATCAGTCCTGTGTCATGCCAACAGTAAAGCATCCTGAGACCATTCATGTGTGGGGTTGCTTCTCAGCCAAGGGAGTGGGCTCACTCACAATTTTGCCTAAGAACACAGCAATGAATAAAGAATGGTAGCAACACATCCTCCGAGAGCAACTTCTCCCAACCATCCAGGAACAGTTTGGTGACGAACAATGCCTTTTCCAGCATGATGGAGCACCATGCCATAAGGCAAAGTGATAACTAAGTGGCTCAGGGAACAAAACATCGATATTTTGGGTCCATGGCCAGGAAACTCCCTAGACCTTAATCCCATTGAGGACTTGTGGTCAATCCTCAAGAGGCGGGTGGACAAACAAAAACCCACAAATTCTGACAAACTCCAAGCATTGACTATGCAAGAATGGGCTGCCATCAGTCAGGATGTGGCCCAGAAGTTAATTGACAGCATGCCAGGGTGGATTGCAGAGGTCTTGAAAAAGGGTCAACACTGCCAATATTGACTCTTTGCATCAACTTCATGTGATTGTCAATAAAAGCCTTTGACACTTATGAAATGCTTGTAATTATACTTCAGTATTCCATAGTAACATCTGACAAAAATATCTAAAGACACTGAAGCAGCAAACTTTGTGGAAATTAATATTTGTGTCATTCTCAAAACTTTTGGCCACGACTGTACACCCCAGGGGTGTGTTCAGTTCGATTAAACATTTGTTTAAATGTTCGCTATGTTGAGTGACGGTTTGTACTGAACGACACGTTTCCCCAAAACGTTTTTCAACGTTCTTGAACACACTTTGTTTGTTCCATTTGGTGGGTTTGGCTTGAAGCAGCGTGTAACATATTTATAGGGCAGTGGGAGCATTCCCCAACCCACAGCCTTAGGTATAAGCTTTACCCTCTTCACCTCTCTCAAAATCCGTCCTGAACAAACTGTAATTAAATCAGCAATAATTTCTTTCCTCCATTCATGTAGACTAGAGTAGGGGTTTTCAAACTGGGGTCTGTGGAGTTACTGCAGGGGGTATGCGATTTTTTGGGGGGGTATTATTTTATATGACAAATCGTTATTTTATGAATATCGCTAGCTACAACAGGACACCATCGTGGATAAAACATTTTATGTCTCTGTGTCCAGTATGAAGGAACATAGAGGTAGTTTCACGTCCCAATCCTAACTAGCGTTAGCGCAATGACTGGAAGTCTACAAGAACAGTTAGCATGCTAGCTGTTCCTGTTTATCCAACTCTGGGGAAGTAAATAAATGGCTTCATTGGCTAATCTCAATCTATCCCCTTAATATGGAGGAAATTACAGTCATTGGGAGCTAATTATATGTTTTTTTTGCATAGAAAATACTTAGGCTGGCTGGTAAGTGGACATTTTTTTGGATGGAAAAACTGTTTCAGTGTGATCTTAAACAACCAAAACCGGATAGAAAGCATGCCGAAAAGATATTGAACTATATATATATATATAATTTTATAATACCATCTTCAAGAACTAACAATCAAATAAAAGCTAGACAGTCAGGAATAATTGTTGCCTGTTGATTTTGTTATAATGTTTGAGCAAAGGAACGCCATGTCAAAATGCATATAATTGCTGGAAATTAGCTATAAAACTGCAAACTTTCCTCTCAGCTCCATGCCAAACTGTGTAGAATTGCTAGAAATAAGCTTCAAAACTGTACAAAAAAAACTCTGCTCAATAGAAAAATGTGCAGAATAGCAGAAAATGTGCTTTGCAACAGCAACATTTTCTCTAAATCGCCACAGATACCTTTCTAGCTAATATACTATGTTATAGTTTGCGCTTCCTCTTCCAGTGAACTGTGGAGAGGTCCAAATAATGAAACCGTCTACTAAATCTATTCATTTTAAAATGGTGATTACTTCTTCTACTTGCCATTATCATTCACATCATTCTAACATATCATGGATGTCTCTTGGTCGCCGGTTTGCCTGGGGTGGGGTGTCCCTAGGCAACAACAAAAAACAAGTGTTAGAAACCTTGGACTAGAGTGCAGAATTTAGAACATCAAACTCCAGCCTGATAGGTGACACCGCCATAAAACTCCAACGAAGAAGAATTCCCACAACCCACTACCCTTCCATGTTTTTTCAGCTGGTCATTCAGAACAGCACCGTTTCCGTTTAATTTAACGTTGCAGCAACGACATTCTATTATTTCACAGGAGGTTGGTGGAACCTTAATCGGGGAGGATGGGCTCGTGGTAATGGCTGGAGCGGAATAAGTTAAATTATATAAAATACATTAAACACATGGTTTCCATGGTGTTTGATGCCATTCCATTTGCTCCGTTCCAGCCATTATTATGAGCCGTCCTCCCCTCAGCAGCCTCCACTGGAATTATATTGACAAGATAGCTGATTGAACTCTCTAACAATGGAAATACATGTCCTCAATTATTGAAGGGACACACTCTTTTCATAGCACTTTGATAAAAAAAGGATTTTCGTTGCAGGTTAGGTAAACATTTTCACTAACCTTAACCCTTTTACTAACCTTAACCTTAGTCTCCTAACCTGCTACGAAAAAAAGTCACTTAGGTATCGAAGTGAAGCGTGTTTCCCAAATGATGGACTGCAGGTGAGATCAGGTCAGACGATTCTAGCCAATGAGAGGGCAGATATCCTCTCGCTTCACCTCTTCCTCTCTGGTTACAATACGTTGTATCGTACTGAACGCAGCCCAGGTGAAATTCAAACGAACACCTGCTGCTGCTGATTAGGGGCGGGGAGTTGTGTCTGTTGAAGTTATTTGGTCAGCTACTAGTTCAGCGGGACGCGGATGTTCCGATAGTCTATTGTTCGCTGCCATGGCCGAACCACGAAGAGTTCAACTGACTACTCTATCCAGTAATGTCCCCTTGCAGTCAGCCGTGGTGGTTAAACCAGCGTTACCCCCTAAAGAGGCGGTCACCACCGTTACGCCAGTAGCTGCGTCGACCTCATTTTCCTGGGGAAGTCCAACCAAACAACCTGTAGCCACATCGATCTCGTCTTCTCAGGGTAGTTCAACCAAACTGGTTACGACAGAACGCTTTGTCCTGACCCTGTTTGAACCAGACCAGCATAGGTGTCCTGAGTTCTACTACCCTGAACTTGTTTACAAAAAGGTGAGGAAGAAAGACGCTCCGTTCAGATAAGAATTGGTGTGATTGATCAATAGATTTAGACCGATCAATTATGAATGTTAAATCAACAAGGAAACTAGCCAAATGTGTTATCCTAAATACGTTTCATTGACCCAACTAACAAAGGCACTATTTTCCTGAAGAGCGTTTCAGATAAAGATGTACCAAACACCATTGAGCAGGAGAACAGAGAGAAGGATCAACTTGAAGCTATTGCCAGGAGATTCGAGGATAAATATGTTAGCTGAGTTGAATATTATTATTTGGTATTACAAGTCTAATACTATGGCCAGGCACCACCAGCTAAAATTACATTTTACATACATAATGACTTTTTTTGGTCCATGAAGGAGTTACCCCCCCAAAAAAAGTTGATAAATATATATTTTTGTTAATTTATCATACAACTGTAATCAAAATTCCATGAATTGTAACCACATAATGGATATCCATACTTTCTAAGCTCAGCAGAGAAGTGTTGAAAATATTATTTTCATCTTTCTATCTGTTAAATAAGGTACTTAAAACAATCACACCATTTTTAAAAGCCTTTTTCATAGAGAACGTTACAACCTGGACTATAGGTAGTAACTGACTTTGAAGAGATGGTGTTTAGCAGTCTGAATTCAGTGTCCTTGTCTTTAACCATTCTATGCACATGCCAACACATTTCTCAGTCTTTGAAGCATTCAGCAAATGTTGTGTGTTTATCCTTTGACATAATCTCCAGACTTATACATAGGGAATTGTTTATATGTTAAGTGTTTATTCTCACTGATGTTTTCATCAGAAAAATTTGCAAAAAAATTGTTTTAAGTACCTTTCTTATTTAAAACATAGATGAAAATAATATTTTCAACACTCTGTTTAAGTACGGTTGGGGCATTTCGTAACAAAATGAAACCAAAAGGTTTAGGCTGACTTCATCCAGTGTACATTTTTTTATTTATTTGCCTGATATGCAAATATGTGCATATTTAATTGTCACCTGATCTGTGCACTTAAATACAATATTTCTGAAAAAAATTATACAAAGAAAAGTATTCTGTCCACATTAAATTGGTAAAAGTGTATTGTGATATGATAATTTTTTTTTGATTTATTTGTGTGTGGTGCCTGGCCTTAAGACTGTTTAAATATTGTTTATGTCCCAAATGGCACCCTATTCCCTATCTAGTGCACTACTTTTGACCAGAGCCCTATGGGACCCTATTCCCTATATAGTGCACTACGTTTGACCAGATCTTTAGGGATTAGGGTGCCATTTGGAATGCATGCAATGTCTTTGTTTTAATGCCTTATTATTTCCTTGATAAACCCCCTGTCTTTGTCTTTCTCTCTCCAGGGATGTGGGAACAAGCGTAAGAAGGATCGTATTCAGGATCTAGTGGATATAGGCTATGGTTATGACAACGAAGACTCTTTCATCGACAACTCCGAGGCAGTAGGTTCAGTTTACCGCGGTTCTCCTGGTTCAGTTTACCACGGTTCTCCTGGTTCAGTTTACCGCGGTTCTCCCGGTTCAGTTTACCGCGGTTCTCCCGGTTCAGTTTACCGCGGTTCTCCCGGTTCAGTTTACCGCGGTTCTCCCGGTTCAGTTTACCGCGGTTCTCCCGGTTCAGTTTACCGCGGTTCTCCCGGTTCAGTTTACCGCGGTTCTCCCGGTTCAGTTTACCGCGGTTCTCCCGGTTCAGTTTACCGCGGTTCTCCCGGTTCCGTTTACCGCGGTTCTCCCGGTTCCGTTTACCGCGGTTCTCCCGGTTCCGTTTACCGCGGTTCTCCCGGTTCCGTTTACCGCGGTTCTCCCGGTTCCGTTTACCGCGGTTCTCCTGGTTCCGTTTACCATGTTACTGTGTGTAGGTGGTACTTCCTTGTTATAGTTGCCTGGATACTTATCTCTCAGTATTGTATAAATATTTACAATTTATAATTTTAAAATACTTGTTACCATTTGTATAGTATTGTAATATCGCCCCCTCCTGTCCTCACTGCAGTATGATGAGTTGGTCCCTGCCTCTCTGAACACTAAGCTGGTCTGTTTAGTATAGTAATGTAGTATAGTACTGTATAGTATTGTAATATCGCCCCCTCCTGTCCTCGCTGCAGTATGATGAGTTGGTCCCTGCCTCTCTGAACACTAAGCTGGTCTGTTTAGTATAGTAATGTAGTATAGTACTGTATAGTATTGTAATATCGCCCCCTCCTGTCCTCGCTGCAGTATGATGAGTTGGTCCCTGCCTCTCTGAACACTAAGCTGGGCGGGTTCTATGTGAACTCTGGACCGCTCCAGTTCCGCCAGGCCTCTGATACGGAGACAGACGACGACTTCATGACCAAGAACCAACAACCCAAGCCCCCTAAGGTAATTAAAACTCTATGGCTGCGTCCCGTTCCAAATAGCACCCTACTCCGTCTATAGTGTACTACTTTTGGCCAGAGTGGTCTCTGAATAGGGTGCTATTTGGGACGCGGCCAATATGTATGATCATAACTGTTTTGCGTTTGTGAATAGAAAATGTTCCAGTTCAGACATCATTCTTTGTTTTGTTCCAGAAACGCAGGAAGGAAGGGGGAGAAGTGAAGCTGAAGAGGAGAAAATACGATGGACAGGTGGCGACTGAAAACACCACAGTGTCAAACACGGGGTGAGAGACTGACTGATCCATGATCAGTTGATTGACAACTGTAGATCATAGATTGTCCATTTACTCTCCCTCTCTCTGTGCGCCCTCTCTCTGTGCGTGTGCGCCCTCTCTCTGTGCGCCCTCTCTCTGTGCGCCCTCTCTCTGTGCGCCCTCTCTCTGTGCGCCCTCTCTGTGTGCGCCCTCTCTCTGTGCGCCCTCTCTCTGTGCGCCCTCTCTCTGTGCGCCCTCTCTCTGTGCGCCCTCTCTCTGTGCGCCCTCTCTTCCCCAGTGTTCTACCTGACAAGAACATGTGGGAGGAGAAACCGAAGAAGAAGAAAAAGAAGAAGCCTGCTGGTCCTCTGAGTGTCACAGACATGTTGAGGAAGTTCCAGAAACAGAAAGACAAAGAGAAACTAAAAAGAGAGAAAGAGGGAGAGCAACAGAAGTTCGGTCTGGAGAAGACTTCACTACCCACAACCCCCTATGTTTCTGCAGACCCTGCTGGAGGCGGCGCCAACATGGCGGACCCTCTGCTCAGCTTGATTGGATCGACCAATGACAGGGCGTTTCTCCAGGCAGCCAGCACTGTGGACTTTGACCTCGATCTAGACACCTTATTGGACGCCTCCGCTGAGACGCTGGCCAATCAGGTAGTCGTCGCCATGACCTCAACCAATCAGGATGTCAACGCCAAGACCATGGCCTACAAGGAAGTGAACGGTTTGATACTCTACCATACTTTATTGTCCATTTTCATGGACATTTGTTTTGTGTTGATAATGGTACATTTGAAGTCCAATAAGCACAACATACAATATAATCCACTATATACTGTTCCTCCAGGAAGCTGTGGCGGTGCAGGTGGTGACTCCTCTGCTTCCACCCTGGAGAGCCACACCCCCATCGACCCTGTCCCTCAACCCCAGGACCAGATTGACCTTGTCCCTGAGTCTATCTCCAAGCCCCAGGCCCCAAAACCATCTACACAGCCCCAGCCACAGCCAGTCTCTGGCCCACAGGTCCAGCCCCTGTCACAGCCCACTCCCCTGCCTGAAGGTCTGTCACCAGCCATGGAGAAGAGAACTCAAGACCTGGCCCTGGTATGGTCCTGGGCTTTGCGTTATGCTGCGTTATGCTGTGCGCTTATGTTGTTGAGCGCCACATTGATTGATGTATTGGTTGATCTTGTTCAGGCTGCTAAGGGGTTGGAGGGAGAGTCAAAGGTCAAGTTCTTCACCCCAGAGGTCAACACCATCCTGCTGGAGTAAGTCACTTGGTTGGGATTCATGTTTAAACTACTATCAAAAACATTTTCTTATACAAGTCCCATAACAATGTTCAGCCTTACGAGTAATGGATGTGTGTGTGTGGTCCTCAGCATTGAGCTGCAGTGCAGAGATGTGAGTGGCCAGGTGCGTTCTAAGGTGTACACACACCTTGCCTCATTCCTCCCCTGCAGCAGAGACACACTGCTGAAACGGGTCAAGAAACTACTGCTGAAGCAGGTAACCAAGGATGGCTCGTCCTCTGTGTTGTGTGTGTGTGTGTGTGTGTGTGTGTTCAGGCACAAATGTTTGTCTGTGTGGTTTAGGAGGAGCCTCTCCAGAGGTTGAGGCAGGCAATCGACAAGGTGATGCCGGAACAGATCTCCCGTTACCACGACGACTGCCAGGCCCACGCCCAGGCCAGGGCAGCTAAGTACGTCACCATGGCAACTATCGTCAACACACAGAACATATTAAGTTGACTATGATTTATTGTGCCACTTGGAGTGATCTCGCGAACCCCCCGGGTGTGGCTGGCTGCCGCGCTAACCCCCCGGGTGTGGCTGGCTGCCGCGCTAACCCCCCGGGTGTGGCTGGCTGCCGCGCTAACCCCCCGGGTGTGGCTGGCTGCCGCGCTAACCCCCCGGGTGTGGCTGGCTGCCGCGCTAACCCCCCGGGTGTGGCTGGCTGCCGCGCTAACCCCCCGGGTGTGGCTGGCTGCCGCGCTAACCCCCCCGGGTGTGGCTGGCTGCCGCGCTAACCCCCCGGGTGTGGCTGGCTGCCGCGCTAACCCCCCCGGGTGTGGCTGGCTGCCGCGCTAACCCCCCCGGGTGTGGCTGGCTGCCGCGCTAACCCCCCCGGGTGTGGCTGGCTGCCGCGCTAACCCCCCCGGGTGTGGCTGGCTGCCGCGCTAACCCCCCCGGGTGTGGCTGGCTGCCGCGCTAACCCCCCCGGGTGTGGCTGGCTGCCGCGCTAACCCCCCCGGTGTGGCTGGCTGCCGCGCTAACCCCCCCGGTGTGGCTGGCTGTCTCTGACCGTTCCAGGATGGTGGAGGAGAGTAAAGAGCGAGAACAGAAGGAGAACACAGGATCAGAGGAGGAGGGGGAGGAGAGGAGTGGTAAACGAGTGGTGGGCCCCAGGAAGAAATTCAGATGGAACCAAGAGATCAGGTTTCTTTTTCATGTTCTAAATGTTTACTCATCATTCTATCAACACACACACACACACACACACACACACGTATAAACAGCTACGGTGACTTCCCTATCTTGCCCGATAGGGAGTGCCTGTGCAGTGCGGTTCGGGTGCGGATGGACAGATTCGAAGTGGAGAAAGGGAAAACTGAGACGCAGGGACCGGAGGAGTTCCTGAAAGCTTTCTTGGACACAGAGATCAAACCCCTCTGGCCTAAAGGCTGGATGCAGCCCAGGTACACACACACACACACACACACACACACAGAGATCAAACCCCTCTGGCCTAAAGGCTGGATGCAGCCCAGGTACACACACACACACACAGAGATCAAACCCCTCTGGCCTAAAGGCTGGATGCAGCCCAGGTACACACACACACACACACACACACACAGAGATCAAACCCCTCTGGCCTAAAGGCTGGATGCAGCCCAGGTACACACACACACACACACAGAGATCAAACCCCTCTGGCCTAAAGGCTGGATGCAGCCCAGGTACACACACACACACAGAGATCAAACCCCTCTGGCCTAAAGGCTGGATGCAGCCCAGGTACACACACACACACACACACACACACACACACACACACACACACACACACACACACACACACACACAGAGATCAAACCCCTCTGGCCTAAAGGCTGGATGCAGCCCAGGTACACACACACACACAGAGATCAAACCCCTCTGGCCTAAAGGCTGGATGCAGCCCAGGTACACACACACACACACACAGAGATCAAACCCCTCTGGCCTAAAGGCAGGTACACACACACACACACACACGCGCACGCAGGCACAACCTTGAAATATTCCTGTTTACTTGTTCATGCATTTTGTTTTACTAGTGTTTTGGTTCCTCAGAGTGCTGCTGAAGGAGAGTAAAAGAGTCCATTGCCCCACTGCACCTCTACAGCAGTAAGTATCATCCCTAGAATTAAGAATTATCCACCAAACTCTTTATTAGCTGAACCAGGGTGTTGCTGCTGGGCTGGAGCTAAAGCCTGCACTCCCTATAGCTCTGCATGACTCTCTGTGACTGCATCACACAGATGCAAACAGTTATTTTTGTAAGGAGTGCAATAAGTAAATCTAGTGAAGGAAAATGTGTTCCCTCCCACAGAGTGAAGAGGAAGTTGAAGTCGGAGAAGAAACAGTCCTCTTTGGGCAGTGGGCCAACTGTTCCAGGGACCTCCAGTGGGCCTGTGGAGCCTCAGGTTTTCCTAGGAGTTCAACCCCAGAATGGATCACCTCTTCTGGGCTCAGGCGTATCCACAACCCCCCAGAATCTAGATGACTCTCTGGACCAGGGTCGCATCCTCACACCCCCCTCTTTAGGAGTTGTGAAGGAGGAGCTAGCTGAGCTGAGGGGGGAGGAGAGTTGCAGGGCTGATTTTGGTTTCCCCACCACTGTGTTGACCCCCTACGATGATTTGAAGCCTGTCAGCATGTCAGCCAATGCCAACACACATGCTCAGTCAACAACCGCAAACACACACCCTCAGCCGAACACTCACTCCCAGTCTCCTCTGACCGTGCTAGCTGACCAGGCGCTGGTGCAAGTCCACATCCACAAAGACTACATTTCCCAGGGGCACCTAGCAGTGATGCCGGACCTTTCACTCCAGAACGGCCACCCTCCTCCACCACAGAAGAAGAAGAAGAAACGGGTAACCACATTATTTAAAGTTGACAGATGGGTACAATGCATTATAATGTGTTTGTGATTAGGGTTGCAAAGTTCGGGCAACTTTCAATAAATTCCCTGGTTTTCCTGAAATCCCGGTTCTAGAATCAGGAGAGAATAAGCAGAATATCCGGAATCCTCCAACCAGGATTTCTGGAAAACAAGGGAATTTATTGAAAGTTCCAGGAATTTTTGCAACCCTAGTTGTGATGCATAAAGCCATTTGGTTTATTTGTTAGTTCAGGATTCTGAAAGTCATAGGCTTTGTCCCAAATGGCAGCCTTTTCCCTATGAAGTGCACTAAAAAGTGAATCGGGTGCCATAGTTTGTTTTATTGTTTGCAGGTTTCCGAGGTGTCTGCGCTGAGCTTGCCTGCTCCAGGTCTTCCTGGAATCCCTCTACTCCATGCCCTGGGTTTCCCACTCTCCGCCTTTGGACCAGGAACCATGGGAACACTGACCCAGTCACAACATTCCAAAGACGCCCTGGTCACCAGCACCGCTCCCAGAACGTTCTACCACGGACTCACGCACAGTAAGTGTGTGTGTGTGTGTGTGACGCATCTACGGTTGTATTTAGCGTTCGAGGGTATTGGCCTGTGAAAATGCCCTGTCAATGTTCAAATGGACTTCACTTACTAGAGGCACTGTTGAATTAAAGGGAAGCTCACACACTCTCTTCATCCTTCCCTTACGAAAAAAAGACTGCAGTTAAACTGCAGTATGCAGCAATCACTGCGTTCAAAATACCGTAGTCTTTGTAAGGGTTTCTGCACTCGTCTCTCCCTACGCCTCTCTCAGGAATATTACATTTTTTTTTACCTTTAGTCATCTGTCCTCTTCATTTTCTCGTTTAACTCAACACCAGGTAAACTAACTGTAACATGATACCTGATCATCCTAATCATGATAAATCACATCAATAAATATATTGATTTCCTGATCATCCTAATCATGTTATCACGGCAGTACATATATTGGATTACCTAATCATGTTATAGCACATGAATAAATATATTGATTACCTGATCAGATGTATTGATCAGAGAAGTATTGGTTTTTAGATGGCAGCCAGCTGGTGGGAGAGGGACCCAACGCTCAGAGAAAACTACAGTGATCCAATCCTCCGACAGTGAACATCTAGAATGGATCCAGAATGGAGACGTGCAGTGTTAAAAAAAAAATATATATAAAAAAATGTGGGGGGGGGGGGGTGCAAATCAGAACTGGATGTAAAGGCCTATTGAGCCTGGAATAATGATCTTGGAATGGACACCTATAAGACAGTGGATCTTCTGCGCTCCTGCTGAACAGATTTGATGGAACATTCCTCGTCAGCACTGGGATGGGGTGAACTTTTAAATGGGTCACAGAGCTGCATGTATATCACTGGCTAGCACGGTGGTGTTATGAGGAATGTTACACTTACTGAATTGAATGTATTGTTGCCATATTAAGTATTATTGATAGTTTGTATGGCCAATCAAATAATGTAACCACATTGGTAGCACGTTGTAATAAAGCATTTCAAATGAAATATTAGTACATTTATTCACTGATTAATCAATACTCCCACATTTGTCAATGTTAGCTTCTATTCACATAAACTACTTTTAAAGTATGTAGTAATCATATGTAAGCTGTTTAATATAGGTCCTTATAAACCATTTAGGCCAAGGCTACTGCTAATCATTAAAGTAGTTTTGTATGGGCTCACAAAATTAGGGCTATTTATACCTTACAAATCTTTTTTATTCATTGACCTGGGCCGGGTTTCCCAACACATGTCCTGACCGTCCTGATGGAAACTGAACGGTTTCAGGTGAAATGTTCAAATTTCGTCAAAACAAATACGCTGGCCAAGGTGGGATCTGTCGGTAAAATGAATTATTCAAGAAAAGCGGTGGAAACTTTTATGCGCAAATCATATCGATATAATAGCCATATCGAACTAAACTTGGGAGTCACGCGATGACGTGTGGTCCTCGCTACGTTTTGTCAGGAAACCATGCAGTTCATTAGGCTACAGATGAAATAAAGGATGAAATTCACAGGGTGGTGGAAGTGCATGGTGATGAGTTTGATGCTCCGTTCCAATAAATATCGAGGAATTATTCTGGTGGCATTATTGATTATCGATGCTTGGCTGCCGTTTTGACAAATAAATTATTCCACTTTTGTCCATAATCTAAAGTAGGTTATACGTGACAATACTGGAGTGGGCGTACTCTCTATATAAAGCTCCCTTTTCTGTGAAAAAATTAAAGTAAAAAATGCGACGGAAACCATTTAAATGTTATTCCATACATGGGAATTTAACCGCAAAATCAATTTGATGTAAACGTCTCTGGTGGGAAAATGTGCATGTTGGGTTTTCTATGCCGATCTGAGAATATTTACATGAAAATCTGTCACCATGGAAACCTAGCGAGTGACTACAAATACAAAAGTGGCCCATTTCTTTCCATAACAACCGAAGGATGTAAAGAAGCTTCAAATGAAAACCAAGATGACTTTATTAAAAGATAAATACACTGTAGGCAACACAGACCTGAGGGGAGAGAGCGGCTCATAATGGCTGGGCTGGAGTAAATGGACTGGAGTCAAAAACATGGTTTCCTATTTGATACCATTCCTTTTCACTCAATTCCAGCCATTACACTCCACTCCAGCATTATGAGCTATCCTCCCCTCACGGATTTGAATGATATTGAAATCAATTTCCTGTCAATTCAGTTTAATTTATTTGTATGCCACTGTCTTTTTGTCCTCCAATATATTTCATGTATAACCTGCTCAATGATGTGCCCAATCTTGATTTATTGCGTTATTATAGTGTCAGCACTAGAATAAGCTTCCTCAATATTTGTAGCCATAGGTGATATCTCTGTAGTAACTGGTCGATTGTCAGTATTGTGGAATAATTCTAATGTTAAGGTAAGATTGGAAAGGGAGAATGCTGATCCAAGAGCAGTGCTTCCCTTCTTTCGATCGTTGAGGCATACGGACTCTCTGCATGGTGTCTCTGCATGTCATCTATTTGGCCGTTGTAGGAAAGGCACCCATAAGTATAAATTCCATCAAGGAAACGGGCCCAGTGTAATGTCTCACAAAAATATGAACATGCCGTTGCAAAACATTCTGGCAAGACTTGATGTTCCTTAGTCTCAAAATAGCCTAGAACATATCAGGATTTTAAAGGAAATATACTGTATCTAACAATGTATTTCTTATTGGAAAATTCCAGGGGTGTAGGCTATTCATTAGTCGGAGTCGGTTGCAAAACGTTTGAACCAGTTACCTTTTACTCTAGCAACCAAACGGATGTAAACGGAACGAGAGAGACCTAGCTAAATTTCTCCAGTAGAAACTATTTTTTTGCAAAATGTTTTGCAACGTAATACGACTAATGAATACACCCCAAATAAAATGTTTTTGGTCGAGTACCTCACCCCCTTAAAAAATGCATTAAGAAATGTCAGAACGAGCAATGTCAGAGTCCAGAATATAAATATATGTACTGTATATACAGTGCATTCAGAAAGTATTCAGACACTTTGGACTTTATTAACATTTTATGTTACAGCCTTAACCTAAAATGGATTAAATAAAAAGAATCCTCAATCTACACACACTACCCCATAACAACAGTGAAAACAGGTTTTTAGACATTTTTGCTAATGTATTAAAAATAAAAAATACTAAGTATTCAGACCCTTTGCTATGAGACTTGAAATTGAGCTCTGGTGCATCCTTTTTCCATTGATCACACTTGGTGGTTCTACAACTTGATTGGAGTCCATCTGTGGTAAATTCAATTGATTAGACATGATTTGGAAAGGCACACACCTGTCTATATAAGGTCCCACAGTTGACAGTGCATGTCAGAACAAAAACCAAGCCATGAGGTTGAAGGAATTGTCTGTAGAGGTCAGGACGGATTGTGTCGAGGAACAGATCTGGGGAAGGGTACCAAAAAATGTCTGCAGCATTGAAGGTCCCCAAGAACACAGTGGCCTCCTTCATTCTTAAATGGAAGAAGTTTGGAACCACCAAGACTCTTCCTAGAGCTGGCCGTCCAGCCAAACTGAACAATCGGGGGAGAAGGACCTTGGTCAGGGAGGTGACCATGAACCTGATGGTCACTCTGACAGAGCTCCAGAGTTCCTCTGTGGAGATGGGAGAACCTTCCAGAAGAACAACCATCTCTGCAGTACTCCACCAATCAGGCCTTTGTGGTATGACAGCCCACTTGTAGTTTGCCAAAAGGCACCTAAAGGACTCTGACCGTGAGAAACAAGATTCTCTGGTCTGATGAAACCAAGATTGAACTCTCTGGCCTGAATGCCAAGCTTCACATCTTGAGGAAACCTGGCACCATCCCTACAGTGAAGCATGGTGGTGGCAGCAGCATCATGCTGTGGGGATGTTTTTCAGCAGCAGGGACTGGGAGACTAGTCAGGATTGAGGGAAAGATGAATGGAGCCAAGTACAGAGAGATCCTTGATGAAAACCTGCTCCTGAGTGCTCAGGACCTCAGACTGGGGTGAAGGTTCACCTTCCAACAGGACAACAACCCTAAGCACACAGCCAAGATGACGAGTGGCTTCGAGACATGTCTCTGAATGTCCTTGAGTGGCCTAGCCAGAGTCCGGACTTGAATCCGATCGAACATCTCTGGAGAGACCTGAAAATATCTCTGCAGCAACTCTCCCCATCCAACCTGACAGAGTTTGAGAGGATTTGCAGAGAAGAATGGGAGAAACTCACCAAATACAGGTGTGCCAAGCTTGTAACGTCATACTCAAGAAGGCTTGGCTGTATTCGCTGCCAAAGGTGCTTGAAAAAGTACTGAGTGAAGGGTCTGCATACTTATGTAAATTATGATATTTCAGAGTAATTTTTTATAAATTGGCAAAATTTCTAAAAACCTGTTTTTGCTTTGTCATGGGGTATTGTGTGTAGATTGATGAGGGCAAAAATAAATAAATAAATAAATAAAAATAAGGCTGTTAACAAAATGTGGAAAAGGTAAAGGGGTCTGAATACTTTCTGAATTCACTGTAATGGATAGATGGTATATGAATAGAAAACGTGTGTACAGTAGTAATTATATAGGATGAGCCTTGACTAGGATACAGTATATACAGTTGAAGTTGGAAGTTTACATACACTTATGTTGGAGTCATTAAAACTCGTTTTTCAACCACTCAACAAGAAATTTGTGAACAAACTATAGTTTTGGCAAGTCAGTGAGGACATCTACTTTGTGCATGACACAAGTCATTTTTCCAACAATTGTGTAGAGACAGATTATTTCACTTATAATTCACTGTATCACAATTCCAGTGGGTCAGAAGTTTACATACACATAGACCTCCACAAGTCTGGTTCATCCTTGGGAACAATTTCCAAACGCCTGAAGGTACCACGTTCATCTGTACAAACAATAGTACGCAAGTATAAACACCATGGGACCACGTAGCCGTCATACCGCTCAGGAAGGAGACACATTCTGTCTCCTAGAGATGAATGTACTTTGGTGCGAAAAGTGCAAATCAATCCCAGAACAACAGCAAAGGACCTTGTGAAGATGCTGGAGGAAACGGGTACAAAAGTATCTATATCCACAGTAAAACGAGTCCTATATCGACATAACCTGAAAGGCCACTCAGCAAGGAAGAAGCCACTGCTCCAAAACCGACATAAAAAAGTCAGACTACGGTTTTCAACTGCACATGGGGACAAAGATCATACTTTTTGGAGAAATGTCCTCTGGTCTGATGAAACAGAAACAGAATTGTTTGGCCATAGTGACCATTGTTATGCTTGGAGGAAAAAGTGTGAGGCTTGCAAGCCATAGAACACAATCCCAACCGTGAAGCACGTGGATGGCAGCATCATGTTGTGGAGGTGCTTTGCACAGGAGGGACTGGTGCACTTCACAAAATAGATGGCATCATGAGGACGGAACATTATGTGGATATATTGAAGCAACATCTCAAGACATCAGTCAGGAAGTTAAAGCTTGGTTGCAAATGGGTCTTCCAAATGGATAATGACCCCAAGCATACTTCCAAAGTTGTGGCAACATGGCTTAAGGACAACAAAGTCAAGGTATTGGAGTGGCCATCACAAAGCCCTGACCTCAATCCTATAGAAAATTTGTGGGCCGATCTGAAAAAATGTGTGCGAGCAAGGAGGCCTACAAACCTGACTCAGTTACACCAGCTCTGTCAGGAGGAATGGGCCAAAATTCACCCAACTTATTGTGGAAGGCTACCTGAAACGTTTGACCCAAGTTAAACAATTTAAAGGCAATGCTACCAAATACTAATTGAGTGTAGGTAAACTTCCGACTTCAACTGTAGATATGAAGTGGGTAAAACAGTATGTAAACATTATTGTGACCAGTATTCAATGACTGTACATGGGGCAGCAGTCTCTAAGGTGCCGGTTAGTAACAGTGGCTAAGGTTCAGGGTAGGGTACTGGGCGAAGGCCAGCTAGTGGTGACTATTTAAGTCTGACGGCCCGGAGATGGAAGCGGTTCCAGCTTTGATCCACCTGTACTGTCTCCGCCTTGTAGGTGGCAACGGGGTAAACGGGCCATGGCTCGGGTGGCTGAGGGCATTGATGATCTTCTTGTCTTTTCTGTGACACTGGGTGCTGTAGATGTCCTGGAGGGCAGGCAATATCTCCAGGGTGATCCGTTGGGCTGACCACACCACCCTCTGGAGAGCCCTGCAGTTGCAGACAGTGCAATTGCCTTACCAGGTGTGATACAACCGACAGGATGTACTCAAAGGAAGTCCAGGACCCTGTTGCATAGGGCGGGGTTCAGACACAGGGCCTTGAGCTTAGTGATGAGCTTGGAAGGCTGAGCTGTAGTCGATGAACAGCGTTCTTACATACTGTAGGTATTCCTCTCATCTAGATGGGATAGAACAGTGTGCGTCATCTGTGGATCTGTTGGGGCGGTATGCAAATTGTAGTTGGTCTAGGGAAGCATTTCCGGACCTCGGTCCTGGGAACCCCAAGGGGGGCATGTTTTGTTTTTTGCCCCAACACTACACAGCTGATTCAAATAAGATTTGATTAATTTAATCAGCTGTGTAGTGCTAGGGCAGAAACCTAAACAGAGTTTGGTAAATGCTGGTCTAGGATGTCAGGTAAGGTGGAGGCGATATGATCCTTAAACTAGCCTCTCAAAGCACTTCATGATGGCCGAAGTGAGTGCTACAGGGCGATAGTCATTAGTTCAGTTACCTACACTTTCTTGGGTCATCTTGAAGCAAGTGGGGACAACAGACTGGGAGAGGGAGAGATTGGATATATCCGTAAACATTCCAGCCAGCTGTTCTGCACATGCTCTGAGGACCCGGCTTGGGATCCCGGCATCCCAAGAGTTAACACATTTAAATGTCTTACGTAAGCAACGGAGAACGAGTGCTCACAGTCCACGTGAGCGGTGGTGGCCCACGTCGGTGGCTCCGTGATTGTCTGGAGTCCCTGCCACATACGTGTCCATTAACATGCAACTCCACTTTGTCCCTGTACTGTACTTTGATTGGCTTATGGAGGGCATAGCTGGTCTGTTTGTACACGTCCATGTTCCCAGTCACCTTGTCGTGGTTAAATGTGGTGGTTCGCAATTTCAGTTTTGTACGAATGTTGCCATATATCCACAGTTTTTGGTTTGGATAGGTTCATATCGTCACCGTGGGAACATCCTTAGTGTATATCCCGATACTTTTCTCGGAGGCAACCCCTGGAACATTGCCTAGTCCGAGTGAATGATCAAAAGAATCTTGAAACGTATATATTTCGATTGGTCAGACAAACGTTGAACAGTCCTTACCATAGGTACATCCTGTTTTAAGTTTTTGACTATAGGAGGCGGGATCTGATTTACCAACGGGAGGGTGGGGGAGGGCCTTGTAGCCCCCCCGGAAGGGGGAGTAGCAATGGTTAAAAGTGCTCGATGCACAAGTAGCACAGGAGATGTGCTGATAGAACTTCAGTAACGTTTTCTTTAGATTTTCTTTATTAAAGTCCCCAGCTACAATAAATGTGGTTTCAAGATATGCTTTTTCCAGTTTGCACAAAGTCCAGTGTGGTTCCTTAAGGGCCGTCATGGTATCGACTTGAGGGGGAATATACACGGCTGCGACGATGACCGACTAGAATTCTCTCTGGAGGTAATGCGGTCGGCATTTAATGGTGAGCTATTCCAGATCGGGAGAACAAAAGGACACGAGTTCCTGTATGTGACCACAATCACACCACGAGTAGTTAATCATTAAACATACACCTCCACCTTTAGTTTTCCCGAAGATATATTTTTTCCTGTCTACACAATGGACGGAGAACCCCGCTGGCTGAATGGACGAAGACAGTATATCCGGAAAGAACCATAATTCTGTAAAACAGAGTATGTTACAGTCCCTTATGTCTATTTGGAAGGAGATCCTTCGCCCTGAGCTTGTCTATTTTATTGTCCAGGGACTGAACGTTAGCGAGGAATATTGATAACCACTTGGAAGCGGTGGTTGTTATTATACCTTTATTTCAACAAGGAACAAAGACTGAGACCAAGGTCTCTTTTACAGCTGGGCCCTGCGTATACATGTTTACACATACAGTTTAGGTACAATGATTATGAAATTACACAAGACAAAACAAACGATCACAGATAACACAAAAAAAACAACAGCAGATTGTTACGTTTCCACAGGTTATTCCCCTAATAGCATAAGAACTTGCATTACCCGAAGCAGTTACAAGCAACGCAAAAGGCCCATGCTTGATTCTTTTGCAGGAAAAGGATTAGTTAGATTTTTTTTAAACCTTAAGTCACTTTAACGCTGTCAGAAGGTGAGTGTAGCAGGTGCATGAAGTCAGGCGCAGGAGAGCAGAATGAGTGAGAAACGTACTTTACTCAAAAACAAAGGCACAAGGTAAACAAATACACTTAACCAATAACCAATGGTAAACATTACGCACGGGTGAACACAGCACCCGTCTAAAAACCAGCCTTCATGAACCGAACTGAACATAGAAGTAATCGCGCACAACAAACATGGGGGAAACAGAAGGTTAAATACATGAACATGGAATTGGGGAATGAAACCAGGTGTGTAGAAAATAAAGACAAAACCAATGGAAAATGAGAGATGGATCAGCGATGGCTAGAAGACCGGTGACGTCGACCGCCGAACGCCGCCCGAACAAGGAGAGGGACCGACCTCGGCGGATGTCGTGACAAACGGGGCATGTTTATCAGCCTTGGAGGTAAAAATGTAGGAAAAGAAAGAGAATGCTTAAACTGGGTCCTTTATGCAGTTTACGGATAAATGCTCTGAATAATAAAGGTCATGGATAAAGGCTCGCTCTGAGAAGTGTTTATAGTTTCTCTTTGGAATTATATGGGGGTCAGGGTTTTCTAGCCTAGTGTCTCTGATACAGGCAATAGGGCAGTGGTCACGGATGTCATTAGCAAATAATCCACTAGCTATATATTTGTGAGGTGTATTTGTAAAGATAAGGTCTATTAATGTAGATTTTTCCGGTTCTTTTGGATTAGGATGGGTAGGTATAGTTACATTTACATTACATTTAAGTCATTTAGCAGACGCTCTTATCCAGAGCGACTTACAAATTGGTGCATTCACCTTATGATATCCAGTGGAACAACCACTTTACAATAGTGCATCTAAATCTTTTAAAGGGGGGGGGGTTAGAAGGATTACTTTATCCTATCCCAGGTATTCTTTAAAGAGGTGGGGTTTCAGGTGTCTCCGGAAGGTGGTGATTGACTCTGCTATCCTGACGTCGTGAGGGAGCTTGTTCCACCATAGGGGTGCCAGAGCAGCAAACAGTTTTGACTGGGCTGAGTGGGAACTGTGCTTCCTCAGAGGTAGGGGGGCCAGCAGGCCAGAGGTGGATGAGCGCAGTGCCCTCGTTTGGGTGTAGGGACTGATCAGAGCCTGAAGGTGCGGAGGTGCCGTTCCCCTCACGGCTCCGTAGGCAAGCACCATGGTCTTGTAGCGGATGCGAGCTTCAACTGGAAGCCAGTGGAGAGAGCGGAGGAGCGGGGTGACGTGAGAGAACTTGGGAAGGTTGAACACCAGACGGGCTGCGGCGTTCTGGATGAGTTCTGGATGAGTTGTAGGGGTTTAATGGCACAGGCAGGGAGCCCAGCCAACAGCGAGTTGCAGTAATCCAGATGGGAGATGACAAGTGCCTGGATTAGGACCTGCGCCGCTTCCTGTGTGAGGCAGGGTCGTACTCTGCGAATGTTGTAGAGCATGAACCTACAGGAACGGGTCACTGCCTTGATGTTAGTGGAGAACGACAGGGTGTTGTCCAGGGTCACGCCAAGGTTCTTAGCACTCTGGGAGGAGGACACAATGGAGTTGTCAACCGTGATGGCGAGATCATGGAACGGGCAGTCCTTCCTTAGTTGAGTAAGATTTAGTTTGTTACAATGTCTTTTAATTTAAGCGATGCTGGCATCAGCCAGTCCAGATTGAGATCTCTGATAATTAATAATTCAGAGTTTCCATAATTAGACAATAACTCAAACAATTTGCATAGAGCAGATGCCGGAGCTGAGGTTGGGCGATAGAGCAGATACCGGAGCTGAGGGTGAGCGATAGAGCAGATACCAGAGCTGAGGGTGAGCGATAGAGCAGATACCGGAGCTGAGGGTGGGCGATTGAGCAGATACCGGAGCTGAGGGTGGGCGATTGAGCAGATACCGGAGCTGAGGGTGGGCGATAGAGCACGATTGAGCAGATACCGGAGCTGAGGGTGGGTGATAGAGCAGATACCGGAGCTGAGGGTGGGCGATAGAGCAGATACCGGAGCTGAGGGTGGGCGATAGAGCAGATACCGGAGCTGAGGGTGGGCGATAGAGCAGATGCCGGAGCTGAGGGTGGGCGATAGAGCAGATACCGGAGCTGAGGGTGGGCGATAGAGCAGATGCCGGAGCTGAGGGTGGGCGATAGAGCAGATACCGGAGCTGAGGGTGGGCGATAGAGCAGATGCCGGAGCTGAGGGTGGGCGATAGACTCCCGCTAGCGTTAATAGTGCATTATGACCAAGGACCACATTTAGAACTAAGCATTCATACTGTTTCGGGAACAGAAGTTGAAATGGAAACAGTGACATCTGGGTTGCATTTAACATATATGGCAATGCCTCCACCTCTACCCACTCTGTCTGCTCTGTAGACATTATACCCAGCTAACAGAACATCTGAGTCTGGAACAGAGACACAGAGCCAGGGTTCAGATATCCACCTCTAGCCACTCTGTCTGCTCTGTAGACATTATACCCAGCTAACAGAACATCTGAGTCTGGAACAGAGACACAGAGCCAGGGTTCAGATATCCACCTCTACCCACTCCGTCTGCTCTGTAGACATTATACCCAGCTAACAGAACATCTGAGTCTGGAACAGAGACACAGAGCCAGTGTTTAGATATCCACCTCTACCCACTCCGTCTGCTCTGTAGACATTATACCCAGCTAACAGAACATCTGAGTCTGGAACAGAGACACAGAGCCAGGGTTCAGATATCCACCTCTACCCACTCCGTCTGCTCTGTAGACATTATACCCAGCTAACAGAACATCTGAGTCTGGAACAGAGACACAGAGCCAGGGTTCAGATATCCACCTCTACCCACTCCGTCTGCTCTGTAGACATTATACCCAGCTAACAGAACATCTGAGTCTGGAACAGAGACACAGAGCCAGGATTCAGATATCCACCTCTACCCACTCCGTCTGCTCTGTAGACATTATACCCAGCTAACAGAACATCTGAGTCTGGAACAGAGACACAGAGCCAGGGTTCAGATATAATCAATATGTCAGCATGTGATTGTGAGACCAGTATTTCAATCAAATCTAACTTTTGGATCAAGCTTCTAGCATTCAAATGAAATAATTCCAAGGCCAATGTTTCGAGAGCTCATATCAGATGGAGCATTCAAGGTAATATTAGATGAGCGACGCTTCCTCGTGTGACTACTGACAGGCCTGAGTTGGATGGAGACGAGATTACTTCTACCAATACCCCTCTGCCTGTACGAGGAAGTAGCAAACACAATAGTGTAACAATAACATAAAGTCCATCAACAGTTTCATCCATGTTAGCAGCACCTGTAGTGCTATTTAAAGCTGGGAGGGGAGCCGTGAGTATAGTCTGATGGAGAATCAACCAATTCCGAGTATCAACCCCCATGGCTATATATTGTCAGTTCTCACATGCTCTGTATGAGACTACAGTGAGAGCCAGGTTTGAGGAGAGAATGTTTGTACCTTTCAGCCAGATATGTAGCTGGCATATACGACTTAAATGATTATCCGTAGAGGGTGGAGACGGGAGTGGACCTGAAATAATGCATTGTTTGAAGTACAGTATGAATCAGTGATTTGAAGTCCTTTTTAAGTTGCTCAGATTGCTGTAGTTGAATATCATTTGACCCATTCATGGACAGTGATAGCTGTGGCAGTCGGGTGTTCACTAATGAGTAGCGGGATCATACAGTCCATGTCCCTGATCCGGGAACCCGGGTAACAGATGGTCTCTGCTTTCCTAATAGAAACATTTTGGATCATGGATGAGCCCATGATAAGGACAGTGGGACTGCTGCTTGGTGCATTTTTTTTTTTTTAAGTTGTGTCTCTCTTGAGTTTATCTTCCTCCTAGAAAGTTGTTTGGGGCTAGTTGTATGGCTGTTTCGTTGTAAAATGTTTAGATGGCAGGGGTCCACTTGCTTCCGGGCAGAGTTGTTTGTTCCTTTGGGGCCAGAGGCAGAGAACTCCGACTCTTCCAATATCTGGTATCTGTTTCCCAGCTCCGAGGCATCACTTCGCCTTGATGTTTTCCTGCCAGGGTTTTTTTGGTTTCCGTACAGTAATCCATGGCTCCTGAGGTGGAGCAGAGGGAGTGGAGCAGACCAGGTGCTTGAATATGGCTCCCAGTAATTGCCAGGGCTCTTCTAGCGGGATCGAAGTATGTCTCACAGCTGCAGGCTCTTACCGAGGCCGCGGTGACAAGCCATGGGCAAGTGGCTTCGTTCACCACGTTTTTGGCGGACTCAAGTAAAGAGTCAATCAGCTGTTCATCTTCTTTAATCTGATGAAGAATAGACACTCTACCCTCTAATTCAGTGATTTTTCTGGGTCAGTTGCTGGCAATTCGCTCATCCAGGGGTGAGTATGGTCACTACTCTGTGTTGTTAGCTAGCAATGCTAACTATCTTTGGTGTGGGGGTAGGCACGCCTCCTGAGTCTGACTAGGAGCCCACTCCTTATTCCTCTTGTCCTGCGGTGGCGTCCTGGAGTAGCCCCCGGGATGAATGGAACTTCCTCGGAGAGTTCAAACAAAGGATACAATTCTGGGAAATCGAAATTCTGGTCGAAATGCTGGTGAGTGATCGCCGATCTAATGTCCAAAAGTTATTTTTGACTATAGGTAATAATACAAGTAATGTAGAAATAACACAAAAAATATATATATATACTGCAAAGTTGGCTAGGAGCTAGAAACGAGGCGACCATGTCTGTCGATGCCATCTTATTTACTGTAGTTCCTGTTTCAGTCCGTTTGGTGCCTAATGAATAGCCTACCTACACCCATAGAGATATGGGTGGAAGCCCTCAACGTCCATGCTAAAACGGTTTATATCAAGTTGAGTCAAAGTCTGTGTTTACACAGGCTGCCCAATTCTGATATTTTATTCCACTAATTCCACTTTGGACTAATCACATCAGATCTTGTTTTATATCAGATCTTTTTCTAAGCTGATCCAATTGGTCGTAGGTGAAATGAGTGAAAACAGCCTTGGACTCAACTTGATATAAACCATTTTAGCATGGACATTGCCACTGAGGGCTTCCGCTGGTTGGGAGATTCCTATGGGTTGGGAACAATCAGCCAATGATCAGAGCATTGTCTTCTTCAAATAGGATGCTGTGGTTTGTGAATGGCTTTAAAGTGACACTCCAGTCTCCTTTTAACCTCATTTTAAAACCTGAAGTTTGCAATTGGGTCTAAAAAAAACACTGTTGTTCAAAACATTTTTTTAAAAATGGACCCTTGAGTGTGTGTACTTTTACTGTATTTATACTTGGGATATCGCTTTCCAACAGTAAAAGTTCAAAAATTCCTGGAGAATGTCTGTATATGACAGCCATCAAGTGGCCTGAATGAATGAATGAATGAATGAATGAATGAATGAATGAAAAACGTGGTTCAGGAGTCCAGCACGGCAGGTGAAGGTAAATCACAAATATTAGCTTTACACTTTTACATTTTTACATTTTAGTCATTTTGACCTTTTATCAAACTCAAACCGCTTTAAAATGGAGATTTGTCTCAATGTATAGAGAATGATGGAGGCCTTTAGTGGCCAAAAGGACGTCTTAGCATGGGCAGCGCCATTGGGGTCTTCTACCATTTTTACTGTAGTCAACTGGGTGGGACTTCCAACTTTATTGGCTGAACCCTCCTGGTCCGTGCCTTTTAAGATAGGCTTAGATCAGGAATGTGGGCAGGTAGTAGGCTGATTAGTGCAGTGATCTAGTGTAATGAGCAAACCCTGTAGGAAAGATGGTGTCTGCATCCAAAATGTGACCCTCGTGCGTTGCTTTTGATCAGAGCATGGTACTGCACTAAATGGGGCATATGGAACAATGTCTGATGCAGACAGTGAATGAAATAAAACACATAGACATACTGCCAAAGATCACTGTTGAGGCTGTACAGTGCCTTGCAAAAGTATTCAGACCCCTTTAGATTTCTTCACATTTTTGTGTAACAAAATGGGATTAAAATAGATTAAATTGTCTTTTTTTTTTGTCTGCAATCTACACGAAATACTCTGTCAAAGTGGAAGATAAGATTAAGATAAAATTAAGATTAAGAGAAAAACTTTTTTTTAAAAAGATGAATACAAATGTTTTAACTAAAATATAGTCATTGCATAATTATTCAGCTTGCTGAGTCAATGCATGTTAGATTCACCTTTGGCAGCGATTACTGTGAGTTATCTTGGCTAAGGCTATAATAGTTTTGCACGCCTGGATTGTGCATATTTGCCCCTTTATTCTTTTTAAAATTCCTCAAGCTAGGCCACGGCTAGGCAGCGATTTTCAAGTATTGCCATAGATTTTCAAGCAGATAAAAGTCAAAATTGTAACTTGGCCATTGAGGAACATTCACTGTCTTCTTGATAATCAACTCCAGTGTAGATTAGGCCTTGTGTTGTAGGTTATTGTCCTGTTGAAAGGTGAATTCCTCTCTCCGTCTCAGGATTTCCCCTAGGATTTTGCTTAGCTCCACCCTGTTTCTTTTTATCCTGAAAAACTCCCCAGTATTTGCTAATGTCAAGCCTACTATACCATGAGGCAGCCACCGCCATGCTTGAAAATAAGAAGGCAGATACTACTCAGTGATGTGTTGTGTTGGATTTGCCCCAAACATAAGGTGTTGCATTTTGGCCAAAAACGTTATTCCTTTGCTGTGTTTTGTTGCAGTATTACTTTAGTGGCTTATTACATACAGGATACATGTTTTGGAATATTTTTTATTCTGTATATTTGTATTCTTCTTTACACTGTCATTTAAGTTGTTATTGTGGAGTCACTTCAATGTTGTTGATCCATCCTGTTTTCTCACTATAAGCCATTGAACTGTAGCTGTTTTAAAATCACCAATGGCCTCATGGTAAAATCCCTGAGCAGTTTCCTTCCTGTCCTGCAGCTCAGTTCATAATGATGACTGTATCTCTGATGTGTCTGGGGGTTTAATACATCTTCCACAGCATCATTATTAGCTTGACCATTCTTAAAGAGATATTCAATGTCTGATTTGTTATTGTTACACATCTACCAATCACTGCCCTTATTTATTGTTGTGGGGTGGCAGGTAGCCTAGTGGTTAGAGCGGGTAGCCTGGTGGTTAGAGCAGGTAGCCTAGTGGTTAGAGCAGGTAGCTCTAGTGGTTAGAGCAGGTAGCCTTGTGGTTAGAGCAGGTAGCCTAGTGGTTAGAGCAGGTAGCCTAGTGGTTAGAGCAGGTAGCTCTAGTGGTTAGAGCAAGTAGCCTTGTGGTTAGAGCAGGTAGCCTAGTGGTTAGAGCAGGTAGCCTAGTGGTTAGAGCAGGTAGCTCTAGTGGTTAGAGCAGGTAGCCTAGTGGTTAGAGCAGGTAGCCTAGTGGTTAGAGCGGGTAGCCTAGTGGTTAGAGCGGGTAGCCTAGTGGTTAGAGCAGGTAGCCTAGTGGTTAGAGCGGGTAGCCTAGTGGTTAGAGCGGGTAGCCTAGTGGTTAGAGCAGGTAGCCTAGTGGTTAGAGCAGGTAGCCTATTGGTTAGAGCAGGTAGCCTAGTGGTTAGAGCAGGTAGCTCTAGTGGTTAGAGCAGGTAGCCTAGTGGTTAGAGCGGGTAGCCTAGTGGTTAGAGCGGGTAGCCTAGTGGTTAGAGCGGGTAGCCTAGTGGTTAGAGCAGGTAGCCTAGTGGTTAGAGCAGGTAGCCTATTGGTTAGAGCAGGTAGCCTAGTGGTTAGAGCAGGTAGCTCTAGTGGTTAGAGCAGGTAGCCTAGTGGTTAGAGCAGGTAGCCTAGTGGTTAGAGCAGGTAGCCTAGTGGTTAGAGCAGGTAGCCTAGTGGTTAGAGCGGGTAGCCTAGTGGTTAGAGCAGGTAGCCTAGTAGTTAGAGCAGGTAGCCTAGTGGTTAGAGCAGGTAGCCTAGTGGTTAGAGCAGGTAGCCTAGTGGTTAGAGCAGGTAGCCTAGTGGTCTGAGCGTTGATGCTAGAAAGGTTGCTGGATCGAATCCCCGAGCTGACAAGGTAAAAATCTGTCGTTCTGCCCCTGAACAAGACAGTTAACCCACTGCTCACCAGTAGGCCATCATTGTAAATAAGAATTTGTTCTTAACTGACTTGCCTAGTTAAATAAAGGTTAAATTTAAATCAATAAAAAAATCAGGCTTTTGAAAAGCTCCCTGGTCTTTGTAGTTGAATCTGTGTTTGAAATGTATTACTTGACTGAGGGACCTTACAGATGTTGTATGTATGGGGGACAGAAGAAAGGTAAGTCATTCAAAAATAAAGTTAACCGCTATTATCTCACACAGTGAGTACATGTAACTTAATATGTAATTTGCTAAGCCAAATTTTACTCCCAAACTAATTTAGGTTTACCTAAAGAAATACTTATGCAACGACTATATTTGAGTTATTATTATTTTTTATCATTAAAAGAAATATACATTTTCTTCCACTTTTACATTACAGACTATGTTGTGTAGATTGTTGACAAGAAATCAAAATTAAATCAATTTTAATCCCACTTTGATACACAATTAAATGTGAAGAAATCCCAATGTATTATTGTTAAGGGAAGCCTACAGAATGGCTGTAGACTTTAGTTGCAAGTCATTTTAGAAACAAACAAACACACACTATTTATAAATAAGAGGTGGGGCCAGTTTTAAACATTCCACAACGGTCATTATCTCAAGTGAATTACAGGGGAGAAGAATGTGTGAAAACTGAACACAAAAAAACAATAGATTGTCTGAAGACAATCCATTTCAAACGAAGGTTTCTGTCTTCTCTCAGTTACAGCCTAATGTTTATATGTGGTTATATACAGGTAAGATATCATTTGTTCTCATTAACGTGCCCACAGTTGAATAATTGTTGAATTTAAGACTTAGAAATGTAAGCATTTCCTTCAAAAAATGTTTAATAAATGATCACAGTGGGTAGAAAACATATTGATGTTGTTTTACTGTAGGGTAACTAGGCCTAGGCGACCCCTATGTCTCAAACATGTACAACAACAAAAAAGTACATTCTATGTGTGTTCGCTAGTGGCCTAATAACAACTTCACAGCTTCACACCTCCACTAAAGGTTTCAGGTTACAAATGAACGAGGGGATATTCACATGAATTTACGTCTCAAACGACTCACTATGCCCTATATAATGCACTACCCTATGGGTCCTGGTCAAAAATAGTGCACTACATATGGCATATGGCAATGGGTACCGTTTGGAACGTAAATACTACAGAACGGATACAATTATTTCTGTAAAGTTGGCAGTTTTCAGACAGACAAGGCGACGATACAACACACAGCGGTTGACGCATTGACACGTCCATCCCTCTGGGCACTCTAATTGGACAATCACAGCTCAATCTCTACCGTGACTGGCTGCGAAAGATGTCAATCAAACTCGCTTTCGAATAGTGTGGACTTGGAAATAACTTCTTCCTACGCGTCAGAGAAGTTTTGGAACACTGGCCAAACTTTTTTTTGGAGCCCTCCCCCACCTCTCTCTCTCTCTCTCTCTCTCTCTCTCTCTCATTCCTCTGTCCGTTCCGGCGGTAGGCTAATGATGGTAGACCCATGATGGAGACTCAGACTTCTAAAACGGCGCCGGTAGAAAAGTGACTCCTCGTGGTCGATCACGGCGAGGATAAAAACGGTAAAAGAGATCTAGAATGGAGACGGTTGAGCAGCTCGTTTCGTTTAACCATATCCAAGTCCAGCTGAAGGGAGGCTCGCCTTGGGGGTTCACGCTGAAAGGAGGTCTCGAGCACGGAGAACCGCTCATCATCACTAAAGTGAGTCGTGATTTGGATTTCAGAAAGTCACCAACGCTCTCTGTTGTCTTGGAATAACGTTTATTTTTATTTTTTTACTGTTAAAGGCTGACAGCTTTGCAACATTTGATGTAGGCCTATAGCCAATGCAATGTGCATTTTGTCAGGCTACGTTTATGTGGATTCAGTCTGTTACATAGTTACATAGTAACTACTATCGACATGCCCAGTCTGTGTAGAACTGTATGGCTGGATACTTTGTTGCAAACCCTTTGCCTTTCGTTAGCACGACCCTTGTTGACTATCCAGGAAAACTATATAGTCACCTATGTAGTCGCACCTCATCATTAAATGTATCCACAGATGTTTAGAAACGTTAGAGATAAAATGTCAGGGGACATAAGATAATATGCTGATATGCTCCTACCTGTAAATATTTTTTGGATACTCCTTTTTAGATAATATTAAAAACAAACAACAAGTGGCGCAGCGGTCTAAGGCACTGCATCTCAAGACACCCTGGTTCGATTCCAGGCTGTATCACAACCGGCCGGGATTGGGCGGTGCACAATTGGCCCAGAGTCATCCGCTTTTGGCCGGTGTAGGCCGTCATTGTAAATAAGAATTTGTTCTTAACTGACTTGCCTGGTTAAAATAAAAACAGAGAGAGAGAGAGAGAGGAGAGAGAGAGAGAGAGAGAGAGAGAGAGAGAGAGAGAGAGAGAGAGAGAGAGAGAGAGAGAGACAGAGAGAGAGAGACAGAGAGAGACACAGAGAGAGAGAGAGAGAAGGAGAGACAGAGAGACAGAGACAGAGAGAGAGAGAGAGAGAGAGAGAGAGAGAGTGTGTGTGAGTTAATACACATGTTCTACAGCAGAGAGGTTGGTGTTATTTCTACATGACTGCAGTAGCTTTTATGTCTGTGTCCCACACGGGACCTTATCCTCTATTTAGTGCTTTACTTTTGACCAGGATCCATAGGGAATATCTAGGGAATGTAGAGGGAATATGGAGGTAATATCTAGGGAATGTAGAGGGAATATCTAGGGAATGTAGAGGGAATATCTAGGGAATGTAGAGGGAATATCTAGGGAATGTGGAGGGAATATGGAGGGAATATCTAGGGAATGTAGAGGGAATATCTAGGGAATGTAGAGGGAATATGGAGGGAATATCTAGGGAATGTAGAGGGAATATCTAGGGAATGTGGAGGGAATATGGAGGGAATATCTAGGGAATGTAGAGGGAATATCTAGGGAATGTAGAGGGAATATCTAGGGAATGTAGAGGGAATATCTAGGGAATGTGGAGGGAATATCTAGGGAATATCTAGGGAATGTGGAGGGAATATCTAGGGAATGTAGAGGGAATATCTAGGGAATGTAGAGGGAATATCTAGGGAATGTGGAGGGAATATCTAGGGAATGTGGAGGGAATAGCTAAGGAATATGGAGGGAATATCTAGGGAATGTGGAGGAATATCTAGGTAATGTGGAGGGAATATATATATATTTTTAATTTCACCTTTATTTAACCAGGTAGGCTAGTTGAGAACAAGTTCTCATTTACAACTGCGACCTGGCCAAGATAAAGCAAAGCAGTATGACACAAACAACAACACAGAGTTACACATGGGATAAACAAATGTACAGTCAATAACAAAATAGAAAAAAAAGAAAGTCTATATACAGTGTGTGCAAATGGCGTGAGGAGGTAAGGCAATAAATAGGCCATAGTAGCGAAGTAATTACAATTTAGCAGATTAACACTGGAGTGATAGATGTGCAGATGATGATGCGCAGGTGATGATGTGCAAGTAGAAATACTGGTGTGCAAAAGAGCAGCAAAGTAGATAAAAACAATATGGGGATGAGGTAGGTAGATTGTGTGGGCTATTTACAGATGGGCTGTGTACAGCTGCAGCGATCAGTTAGCTGCTCAGATAGCTGATGTTTAAAGTTAGTGAGGGAAATGTAAGTCTCCAGCTTCAGCGATTTTTGCAATTCGTTCCAGTCATTGGCAGCAGAGAACTGAAAGGAAAGGCGGCCAAAGGAGGTGTTGGCTTTGGGGATGACCAGTGTGATATACCTGCTGGAGCGTGTGCTACAGGTGGGTGTTGTTATGGTGACCAGTGAACTGAGATAAAGCGGAGCTTTACCTAGCAAAGACTTATAGATGACCTGGAGCCAGTTTGTTTGGCGACGAATATGTAGCGAGGGCCAGCCGACAAGAGCATACAGGTCGCAGTGGTGGGTAGTATATGGGGCTTTGGTAACAAAACGGATGGCACTGTGATAGACAACATCCAATTTGCTGAGTAGAGTATTGGAAGCTATTTTGTAAATTACATTGCCGAAGTCAAGGATCGGTAGGATAGTCAGTTTTACTAGGGTAAGTTTGGCGGCGTGACTGAAGGAGGCTTTGTGGCGAAATAGAAAGCCGATTCTAGATTTGATTTTGGATTGGAGATGTTTGATATGAGTCTGGGAGGAGAGTTTACAGTCTAGCCAGAAACCTAGGTATTTGTAGTTGTCCACGTATTCTAGGTCAGAACCATCCAGAGTAGTGATGCTAGTCGGGCGGGCGGGTGCGGGCAGCGAACGGTTGAAGAGCATGCATTTAGTTTTACTTGCATTTAAGAGCAGTTGGAGGCCACGGAAGGAGTTGTATGGCATTGAAGCTCGTTTGGAATATGGAGGGAATATGGAGGGAATATGGAGGGAATATGGAGGGAATGTGGAGGGAATGTGGAGGGAATGTGGAGGGAATGTGGAGGGAATATGGAGGGAATGTGGAGGGAATGTGGAGGGAATATGGAGGTAATGTGGAGGGAATATGGAGGGAATATGGAGGGAATATGGAGGGAATATGGAGGGAATGTGGAGGGAATGTGGAGGGAATGTGGAGGGAATATGAAGGGAATTTGGGGCACAAGTTGCTGGTCCTTTCTCTACAGCAGCGGGTGTGATAAGAGTTTCTACTGCTAAGATTTGATACAAGATTGTGCAATGTTTCCTACCCTGTCACACTGTGTGGGTGTGTGTGGTATCCTATGTTACGTACTGTACATTGTTGCTCTTGTCTGCCATCAATGATGATCAGCATCATCTCTCTCATTGAAACATTTTGGTTTTGTAAATGACGACCAGGGTCGCTTCTGACATCTAAATTCACTGAAGCACCAAACGGAAAAGCCTGCTTCACTCATCTGGAAACAAGACACACACATCTCTCTCTCTGTCTCTCTCTTGCTCTCTCTCTCTCTCTCTCTCTCTCTCTCTCTCTCTCTCTGTCTCTCTCTCTCTCTCTCTGTCTCTGTCTGTCACAGAGAGGAGTGTGTTATGACAACATGGGGAGCTGTCTGGTGGAGTTTAATGATGATGTGTTAGGGTTTTAAAAGGGACGGAACAGAGAGGGATTAAATAGATTAGTTTGTAATGGCTTTGAGAAAAGTGTCCATCTCTCACACGGTATATCACTGTAGTGTGTGTGCTCTCTCTTTTCATTTAGGCCAATCTGATTCATGGTTTACTTTTCTCTTAATAGTGTCAAGATTTTCAGTCAATGAAGTGTGTGTGTTTGAGAGAGCTGGGCAGAAAGAACACACACACACACACACACACACACACACACACACACACACACACACACACACACACACACACACACACACACACACACACACACACACACACACCCTGTGGTCTTACTGGTCTGCATTCCATTCAGCCAAACTGTTGATTTATGCTTCAAAAATAAAGATGGAGGAGACGAGTGCGAATCAGCGTGTGTGTGTGTGTGTGTGTGTGTGTGTGTGTGTTGTGTGTGTTTTCCAGATCCACCCCTCTCTGAGCCTGTGAGAGGGGGAGAAGGCAGCGAGGGGGAACAACAGACAGCAGAGGGATATCCCCCATTTGGTAGACATTCTTAGAAAGGGAGCCTCATGTTTTGGCACAGTCACAGTCATCCATAAACACCACCCCATGTGACACACAGGACGCTCTCTGGGAAATGGACCAGAGAGAGATCTTTTTAACGTGTCTTTACTGATAATCACCTGGTACAATCAGTGGTCGACTTGGGCAGGAGCTCACCGGCGCTGAGTACCGGCACTTCAAGTGTTCTACTGTTGGAGCTCCTGTTCCTCGTACAGAATATTACCTCATAGTGTTGTGGAGCTCCTGTTCCTCGTACAGAATATTACCTCATAATGTTGTGGAGCTCCTGTTCCTCGTACAGAATATTACCTCGTAGTGTTGTGGAGCTCCTGTTCCTCGTACAGAATATTACCTCGTAGTGTTGTGGAGCTCCTGTTCCTCGTACAGAATATTACCTCGTAGTGTTGTGGAGCTCCTGTTCCTCGTACAGAATATTACCTCGTAGTGTTGTGGAGCTCCTGTTCCTCGTACAGAATATTACCTCGTAGTGTTGTGGAGCTCCTGTTCCTCGTACAGAATATTACCTCGTAGTGTTGTGGAGCTCCTGTTCCTCGTACAGAATATTACCTCGTAGTGTTGTGGAGCTCCTGTTCCTCGTACAGAATATTACCTCGTAGTGTTGTGGAGCTCCTGTTCCTCGTACAGAATATTACCTCGTAGTGTTGTGGAGCTCCTGTTCCTCGTACAGAATATTACCTCGTAGTGTTGTGGAGCTCCTGTTCCTCGTACAGAATATTACCTCGTAGTGTTGTGGAGCTCCTGTTCCTCGTACAGAATATTACCTCGTAGTGTTGTGGAGCTCCTGTTCCTCGTACAGAATATTACCTCGTAGTGTTGTGGAGCTCCTGTTCCTCGTACAGAATATTACCTCGTAGTGTTGTGGAGCTCCTGTTCCTCGTACAGAATATTACCTCGTAGTGTTGTGGAGCTCCTGTTCCTCGTACAGAATATTACCTCGTAGTGTTGTGGAGCTCCTGTTCCTCGTACAGAATATTACCTCGTAGTGTTGTGGAGCTCCTGTTCCTCGTACAGAATATTACCTCGTAGTGTTGTGGAGCTCCTGCTCCTCGTACAGAATATTACCTCGTAGTGTTGTGGAGCTCCTGTTCCTCGTACAGAATATTACCTCGTAGTGTTGTGGAGCTCCTGCTCCTCGTACAGAATATTACCTCATAGTGTTGTGGAGCTCCTGTTCCTCGTACAGAATATTACCTCATAGTGTTGTGGAGCTCCAGTTCCTCGTACAGAATATTACCTCATAGTGTTGTGGAGCTCCTGTTCCTCGTACAGAATATTACCTCATAGTGTTGTGGAGCTCCTGTTCCTCGTACAGAATATTACCTCATAGTGTTGTGGAGCTCCTGTTCCTCGTACAGAATATTACCTCATAGTGTTGTGGAGCTCCTGTTCCTCGTACAGAATATTACCTCATAGTGTTGTGGAGCTCCTGTTCCTCGTACAGAATATTACCTCATAGTCTTGTGGAGCTCCTGTTCCTCGTACAGAATATTACCTCATAGTGTTGTGGAGCTCCTGTTCCTCGTACAGAATATTACCTCATAGTGTTGTGGAGCTCCTGTTCCTCGTACAGAATATTACCTCATAGTGTTGTGGAGCTCCTGTTCCTCGTACAGAATATTACCTCATAGTGTTGTGGAGCTCCTGTTCCTCGTACAGAATATTACCTCATAGTGTTGTGGAGCTCCTGTTCCTCGTACAGAATATTACCTCATAGTGTTGTGGAGCTCCTGTTCCTCGTACAGAATATTACCTCATAGTGTTGTGGAGCTCCTGTTCTTCGTACAGAATATTACCTCATAGTGTTGTGGAGCTCCTGTTCCTCGTACAGAATATTACCTCATAGTGTTGTGGAGCTCCTGCTCCTCGTACAGAATATTACCTCATAGTGTTGTGGAGCTCCTGTTCCTCGTACAGAATATTACCTCATAGTGTTGTGGAGCTCCTGTTCCTCGTACAGAATATTACCTCATAGTGTTGTGGAGCTCCTGTTCCTCGTACAGAATATTACCTCAAAGTGTTGTGGAGCTCCTGTTCCTCGTACAGAATATTACCTCATAGTGTTGTGGAGCTCCTGTTCCTCGTACAGAATATTACCTCAAAGTGTTGTGGAGCTCCTGTTCCTCGTACAGAATATTACCTCATAGTGTTGTGGAGCTCCTGTTCTTCGTACAGAATATTACCTCAAAGTGTTGTGGATCTCCTGTTCCCCGTAAAGAATATTACCTCATAGTGTTGTGGAGCTCCTGTTCCTCGTACAGAATATTACCTCAAAGTGTTGTGGAGCTCCTGTTCCTCGTACAGAATATTACCTCATAGTGTTGTGGAGCTCCTGTTCCTCGTACAGAATATTACCTCATAGTGTTGTGGAGCTCCTGTTCCTCGTACAGAATATTACCTCATAGTGTTGTGGAGCTCCTGTTCCTCATACAGAATATTACCTCATAGTATTGTGGAGCTCCTGTTCCTCGTACAGAATATTACCTCATAGTGTTGTGGAGCTCCTGTTCCTCGTACAGAATATTACCTCATAGTGTTGTGGAGCTCCTGTTCCTCGTACAGAATATTACCTCATAGTGTTGTGGAGCTCCTGTTCCTCGTACAGAATATTACCTCATAGTGTTGTGGAGCTCCTGTTACTCGTACAGAATATTACCTCAAAGTGTTGTGGAGCTCCTGTTCCTCGTACAGAATATTACCTCATAGTATTGTGGAGCTCCTGTTCCTCGTACAGAATATTACCTCAAAGTGTTGTGGAGCTCCTGTTCCTCGTACAGAATATTACCTCATAGTGTTGTGGAGCTCCTGATCCTCGTACAGAATATTACCTCAAAGTGTTGTGGAGCTCCTGTTCCTCGTACAGAATATTACCTCATAGTGTTGTGGAGCTCCTGTTCCTCGTACAGAATATTACCTCATAGTGTTGTGGAGCTCCTGTGCCTCGTACAGAATATTACCTCATAGTGTTGTGGAGCTCCTGTTCCTCGTACAGAATATTACCTCATAGTGTTGTGGAGCTCCTGCTCCTCGTACAGAATATTACCTCATAGTGTTGTGGAGCTCCTGTTCCTCGTACAGAATATTACCTCATAGTGTTGTGGAGCTCCTGTTCCTCGTACAGAATATTACCTCATAGTGTTGTGGAGCTTGTGGAGCTCCTGTTCCTCGTACAGAATATTACCTCATAGTGCTCCTGTTCCTCGTACAGAATATTACCTGAAAGTGTTGTGGAGCTCCTGTTCCTCGTACAGAATATTACCTCATAGTGTTGTGGAGCTCCTGTTCCTCGTACAGAATATTACCTCATAGTGTTGTGGAGCTCCTGTTCCTCGTACAGAATATTACCTCATAGTGTTGTTGAGCTCCTGTTCCTCGTACAGATTATTACCTCATAGTGTTGTGGAGCTCCTGTTCCTCGTACAGAATATTACCTCATAGTGTTGTGGAGCTCCTGTTCCTCGTACAGAATATTACCTCATAGTGTTGTGGAGCTCCTGTTCCTCGTACAGAATATTACCTCATAGTGTTGTGGAGCTCCTGTTCCTCGTACAGAATATTACCTCATAGTGTTGTGGAGCTCCTGTTCCTCGTACAGAATATTACCTCATAGTGTTGTGGAGCTCCTGTTCCTCGTACAGAATATTACCTCATAGTGTTGTGGAGCTCCTGTTCCTCGTACAGAATATTACCTCATAATGTTGTGGAGCTCCTGTTCCTCGTACAGAATATTACCTCATAGTGTTGTGGAGCTGCTGTTCCTCGTACAGAATATTACCTCATAGTGTTGTGGAGCTCCTGTTCCTCTTACAGAATATTACCTCATAGTGTTGTGGAGCTCCTGTTCCTCGTACAGAATATTACCTCATAGTGTTGTGGAGCTCCTGTTCCTCGTACAGAATATTACCTCATAGTGTTGTGGAGCTCCTGTTCCTCGTACAGAATATTACCTCATAGTGTTGTGGAGCTCCAGTTCCTCGTACAGAATATTACCTCATAGTGTTGTGGAGCTCCTGTTCCTCGTACAGAATATTACCTCAAAGTGTTGTGGAGCTCCTGTTCCTCGTACAGAATATTACCTCATAGTGTTGTGGAGCTCCTGTTCCTCGTACAGAATATTACCTCAAAGTGTTGTGGAGCTCCTGTTCCTCGTGCAGAATATTACCTCATAGTGTTGTGGAGCTCCTGTTCCTCGTACAGAATATTACCTCAAAGTGTTGTGGAGCTCCTGTTTCTCGTACAGAATATTACCTCATAGTGTTGTGGAGCTCCTGTTCCTCGTACAGAATATTACCTCATAGTGTTGTGGAGCTCCTGTTCCTCGTACAGAATATTACCTCATAGTGTTGTGGAGCTCCAGTTCATCGTACAGAATATTACCTCATAGTGTTGTGGAGCTCCTGCATCTAAATATAAACAGTACCGGCACCTATTTCAGTCTATGTCCAGCACTGTGTAGAACCCTTAGTCCTCCTATCATCCTGTGGTTCTGTCTCTCCCTCTGTCTCTCTCTCTCTGTCTCTCTGTCTTTGTCTCTCTCTCTCTGTGTCTCTCTTTCTCTGTCTGTCTCTCTCTCTCTTTGTGTGTATGTGGTTCTACTATTATCCTGTCTGTTAGGGAGTTAACCTCTCTAGGGTCGGCGGGACGAAATCGTCCCACCTACGTAACAGCCAGTGGAATCCTGTGGTGCGTTATTCAAATACCTTAGAAATGCTATTACTTCAATTTCTCAAACATATGACTATTTTACACCATTTTAAAGACAAGACTCTCGTTAATCTAACCACACTGTCCGATTTCAAAAAGGCTTTACAACGAAAGCAAAACATTAGATTATGTCAGCAGAGTACCCAGCCAGAAATAATCAGACACCCATTTTTCAAGCTAGCATATAATGTCACAAAAACTCAGAAGACAGCTAAATGCAGCACTAACCTTTGATGATCTTCATCAGATGACACACCTAGGACATTATGTTATACAATACATGCATGTTTTGTTCAATCAAGTTCATATTTATATCAAAAAACAGCTTTTTACATTAGCATGTGATGTTCAGAACTAGCATACCCCCCGCAAACCTCCGGTGAATTTACTAAAAATGTACTAAATTACTTGCGATAAACGTTCACAAAAAGCATAACAATTATTTTAAGAATTATAGATACAGAACTCCTCTAAGCACTCGATATGTCCGATTTTAAAATAGCTTTTCGGTGAAAGGCACATTTTGCAATATTCTAAGTAGATAGCCCGGCATCACAGGGCTAGCTATTTAGACACCCAGCAAGTTTAGCACTCACCAAAGTCAGATTTACTATAAGAAAAATGTTATTACCTTTGGTGTTCATCGTCAGAATGCACTCCCAGGACTTCTACTTCAATAACAAATGTTGGTTTGGTCCCAAATAATCCATAGTTATATCCAAACAGCGGCGTTTTGTTCGTGCGTTCAAGACACTATCCGAAAGGGTAAATAAGGGTTACGCGCACGACGCATTTCGTGACAAAAAAATACGAAATATTCCATTACCGTACTTCGAAGCATGTCAACCGCTGTTTAAAATACATTTTTATGCCATTTTTCTCGTAAAAAAGCGATAATATTCTGACCGGGAATCTGCGTTTAGGTAAAAAGACGAAAGAAAATAAAGCATGGGGTCGACTCGTGCACGCGCCTAAGCCCATTGTCCTCTGATCGGCCACTTGCCAAAAGCGCAAATGTGTTTCAGCCTGGGGCTGGAATTACATCATTCAGCTTTTTCCCGCCTTCTGAGAGCCTATGGGAGCCGTAGGAAGTGTCACGTTACAGCAAAGATCCTCAGTCTTCAATAAACAGAGGCAAGAAGCTCAAGGAATGGTCAGACAGGCCACTTCCTGTAAGGAATCTTCTCAGGTTTTTCCCTGCCATATGAGTTCTGTTATACTCACAGACACCATTCAAACAGTTTTAGAAACTTTAGGATGTTTTCTATCCAAAGCCAATAATTATATGCATATTCTAGTTTCTGGGCAGTAGTAATAACCAGATTAAATCGGGTACGTTTTTTTATCCGGCCGTGTAAATACTGCCCCCTACCCCCAACAGGTTAAATGACACTGGTTCGACCTGATAGGATCTATTTCTCTGACCTGCTAGCTAACAGGCTAACCCAAAACATGTGAAGGGCAGCAGACATTGGACTCCCTATTCAGCTCTGTAGTGTGTGACTGAGACTGTGTTATTATTATAATTACGCAAAGTACATGAAGGGCAGTTCACAAGTTTGGACATCAAAGCACAGTGGAGTATAGTTCAGCACAGTACAGTGTACTCAACTCTACTGTGTACTCAACTCTACTGTGTACTCTACTCTACTGTGTACTCAACTCTACTGTGTACTCTACTCTACTGTGTACTCAACTCTACTGTGTACTCAACTCTACTGTGTACTCTACTTTACTGTGTATTCAACTCTACTGTGTACTCAACTCTACTGTGTACTCAACTCTACTGTGTACTCTACTCTACTGTGTACTCTACTCTACTGTGTACTCAACTCTACTGTGTACTCAACTCTACTGTGTACTCTACTCTACTGTGTACTCAACTCTACTGTGTACTCAACTCTACTGTGTACTCAACTCTACTGTGTACACTACTCTACTGTGTACTCAACTCTACTGTGTACTCTACTTTACTGTGTACTCAACTCTACTGTGTACTCAACTCTACTGTACTCTACTTTACTGTACAGTACTCTACAGTGTACTCAACTCTACTGTGTACTCAACTCTACTGTGTACTCAACTCTACTGTGTACTGTATTTTACTGTACTCTACTTTACTGTACTGTACTCTACTTTACTGTACTCTACTTTACTGTACAGTACTCTACTTTACTGTACTGTACTTTACTGTACTGTACTCTACTGTACTCTACTTTACTGTACTCTACTTTACTGTACTGTACTCTACTGTACTCTACTTTACTGTACTGTACTCTACTTTACTGTACTGTACTGTACTCTACTTTACTGTACTGTACTCTACTGTACTCTACTTTACTGTACTGTACTTTACTGTACTGTACTGTACTTTACTGTGTACTGTATTTTACTGTACTCTACTTTACTGTACAGTACTCTACTTTACTGTACTGTACTGTACTTTACTGTGTACTGTATTTTACTGTACTCTACTTTACTGTACAGTACTCTACTTTACTGTACTGTACTGTACAGTACTCTACTTTACTGTACAGTACTCTACTTTACTGTACTGTACTCTACTGTACTCTACTTTACTGTACAGTACTCTACTTTACTGTACTGTACTCTACTGTACTCTACTTTACTGTACTGTACTGTACTGTACTCTACTTTACTGTTACTGTACTGTACTCTACTTTACTGTACTCTACTGTACTCTACTTTACTGTACTGTACTGTACTCTACTTTACTGTACTCTACTGTACTCTACTTTACTGTTACTGTACTGTACTCTACTTTACTGTACTGTACTCTACTGTACTCTACTTTACTGTACAGTACTCTACTTTACTGTACTGTACTGTACTGTACTCTACTTTACTGTACTGTACTCTACTTTACTGTACTGTACTTTACTGTACTGTACTCTACTGTACTCTTCTTTACTGTACTGTACTTTACTGTACTGTACTGTACTGTACTTTACTGTGCTTTACTTTACTGTACTGTACTGTACTTTACTGTGTACTGTATTTTACTGTACTCTACTTTACTGTACAGTACTCTACTTTACTGTACTGTACTTTACTGTACTGTACTGTACAGTACTCTACTTTACTGTACAGTACTCTACTTTACTGTACTGTACTCTACTGTACTCTACTTTACTGTGCTTTACTTTACTGTACTGTACTCAACTTTACTGTGCTTTACTTTACTGTACTGTACTGTACTTTACTGTGTACTGTATTTTACTGTACTCTACTTTACTGTACTGTACTCTACTGTACTCTACTTTACTGTACTGTACTCTACTGTACTCTACTTTACTGTTACTGTACAGTACTCTACTTTACTGTTACTGTACAGTACTCTACTTTACTGTACAGTACTCTACTTTACTGTACTGTACTATACTACGGATTAAACAAAAAAAATGACCCCTTTTTCTCCCCAATTTCGTGATATCCAATTGGAATTTATTCTTGTCCCATCGCTTCAACTCGCCTACGGACTCGGGAGAGGCGATGGTCGAGAGCCATGCGTCCTCCTAAACACGACCCCGCCAAGCCGCACTGCTTCTTGACACACTGCTCGCTTAACCTGGAAGCCAGCAGCACCAATGTGTCGGAGGAAACACGTACATCTGGCGACTGTGTCAGTGTGCATGCGTCCGGCCCGCCACAAGGAGTTGCTAGAGCGCGATGGGACAAGGACATCCCGGCCGACCAAACCCTCCTCTAACCCGGACGACGCTGGGCAAATTGTGCGCCGCCTCATGGGTCTCCCGGTCGCGGCCGTCTGCGACATAGCCTGGGATCGAACCCAGGCCTACAGTGCCACTCGGAGGCCCGACAGAGCTAAAAGTTAAATGAGAAGGACAGGCTACAACACCAAGAGCCAACAGGTAGGCTGCTACTTAATAATCTTTGAAAGGGGAGAAAGCACAGTTATGTAGTCTCAATTAGCCTAGCTAGCTTGGTTTGATGCAGTCAAGACAGGTACTATGTCATTTTTTTGAATGTATTATTTCACCTATATTTAACCAGGTTGAGAACATTGGATGTTCTAATAGGTACTTTAGTATTGCCAGCCTAATCTCGGGAGTTGTTAGGCTTGAAGTCATAAACAGCGCAATGCTTGAAGCACAGCGAAGAGCTGCTGGCAAATGCAGGAAAGTGCTGTTTGAATGAATGCTTACGAGCCTGCTGCTGCCTACCACCGCTCAGTCAGACTGCTCTGTCAAATCATATACTTAATTATAATATAATAACACACAGAAATACGAGCCGTAGGTCATTAATATGGGAAAATCTGGAAACTATATTTCACATCCTGACCATAGTAAGCTGTTATTTTCTATGGTAGAGTAGGTCAGGGCGTGACAGGGGGGTTTTCTAGTTTCGTTTTTCTATGTTATGTTCTAGTTTTGTATTTCTATGTTGGGTTGTTCTAGTTTTGTATTTCTATGTTGGGCTGTGTTTGGGATGATCTCCAATTAGAGGCAGCTGGTCATCGTTGTCTCTAATTGGAGGTCATATTTAAGTTGGTGTTTGTCCCACCTGGGTTTGTGGGAGATTTATTTTGATTAGTGTATGTTTCACCTCTGCGTCACAGTTTATTGTTTTGTCATTCAGTTTATTTATGTATTGCATAGTTTCACAGTGTAAATACAATGTGGAATGACACACATGCTGCACTTTGGTCCGCTCATTCCTACGACAACCGTGACACTATAATTTCAAAAACAAAACGTTTATTCTTTCAGTGAAATATGGAACCGTTCCGTATTTTATCTAACGGGTGGCATCCCTAAGTCTAAATATTTCTGTTACATTGCACAACCGTCAATGGTCGCAATTGTAAATGAGAACTTGTTCTCAACTTGCCTACCTGGTTAAATAAATAAAATAAAAAACAACCGTCAATGTTATGTCATAATTATGTACAATTCTTGCAAATTAATTATGGTCTTTGTTAGGAAGAAATGGTCTTAACACTGTTCGCAACGAGCCAGGCGGCCCAAACTGCTGCATATACCCTGACTCTGCTTGCACAGAACGCAAGAGAAGTGACACAATTTCCTTAGTTTAAAATAAATTAATGTCAGCAGGCAATATTAACTAAATATGCAGGTTTAAAACTATATACTTGTGTATTGATTTAAGAAAGGCATTAATGTTTATGGTTAGGTACACATTGGTGCAACGACAGTGCTTTTTTCGTGAATGCGCTTGTTAAATCTGTCACGTCCTGACCAGTAAAAGGGGTTATTTGTCATTGTAGTTTGGTCAGGGCGTGGCGGGGGGTGTTTGTTTTGTGTGTTTCGGTTTTTTTGGTTTATGTTCTATATTTTCCATTTCTATGTGTATATCTAGTTTTCTATTTCTATGTTGGGTTTTGGCAATGACCTCCAATTAGAGGCAGCTGGTTGTCGTTGTCTCTAATTGGAGGCCATATTTAGTTGGGTTTGTTTTCACTTGTGTTTTGTGGGTGGTTGTTTATTTGTTTATTTTTTTTATTTGTTTATTTTGATGAAGTGTTTTCTTTAATAAAATAAGAAGATGAGCAGTTTACCCGCTGCGTATTGGTCCCCTCAATACGACCCTTGTGACAAAATCACCCGTTTGGCGAAGTAGTCTGTGATTCAATGATAAATTAACAGGCACCGCATCGATTATATGCAATGCAGGACAAGCTAGATAAACTAGTAATATCATCAACCATGTGTAGTTAACTAGTGATTATGTTAAGATTGATTGTTTTTTATAAGGTAAGTTTAATGCTAGCTTGCAACTTACCTTGGCTCCTTGCTGCACTCGTGTAACAGGTAGTCCGCC
>NC_042961.1:59384174-59409174 GCF_901001165.1 Salmo trutta | reverse complement strand
GTTTGTGTATTATCTTTATAACTTTGCTTTTAACTGATTTGGGAAACATCTAGACCTATGTAGTGCTAATGAACACTTTATAAATGCTTTATTAAGTGTTTATAAGCCTTTATTGTTGGCCGACTAGTAGACGTGTGTGGTATACCTTATATACCGGGGTATTTGGAAATTAGCCACTAGATGGTTTTTCAATACCGTCAATACGTTTTCATATTTGTAGCTACTTTTTTAAGTAAATACCTGCAGTTAGTTTGTGCAGTATGTTAGGAGATAAAGCAGATGGCGTTCTTCATTTCACCTGTCACATTATTTTACATCATGAAGCTAACCGTAGTTGTCCAGAACAGTTAAAATACTACTTTATTTTACATTATGAAGCTTACCGTAGTTCTCCAGAACAGTTAAAATACTACTTTATTTTACATTATGAAGCTTAACATAGTTCTCCAGAACAGTTAAAATACTACATTATTTTACATCATGAAGCTTACCGTAGTTCTCCAGAACAGTTAAAATACTACATTATTTTACATCATGAAGCTTACCGTAGTTCTCCAGAACAGTTAAAATACTACTTTATTTTACATTATGAAGCTTACCGTAGTTCTCCAGAACAGTTAAAATACTACTTTATTTTACATTATGAAGCTTAACATAGTTCTCCAGAACAGTTAAAATACTACTTGAGTAAAAGTATAAAAGTATTTGGTTTTAAATATACTTAAGTATCAAAGTAAAAGTACGAATCATTTAAAATAACTTATTAACCAGATGGCACAATAGTTATTATTTTTACGGATAACCAGGGTTACACTCCAACACTCAGACATAATTTATAAACAAAGCATTTGTATTTAGTGAGTCCATGTAACGCCCTGGCCATAGAGAGGGTTTTTTGTTCTCTATTTTTGGTTAGGCCAGGGTGTGACATGGGTGGGCGTTCTCGGTTTCTTTTTCTATGTTGGTGGTTTTCTTTGTTTCGGCCGTGCATGGCTCTCAATCAGGAACAGGTGTAGATCGTTGTTGCTGTTTTGAGAGTCATACATAGGCAGTCTGTTTTTCCTTTGGGGTTTGTGGGTGAATGTTTTCTGTTTTGTTTTACAACCTGACAGAACTGTTGCTGGTCGTTTTTTGGTTTATTTTGTATAGTGTTCATTGGTCCATTAAAAATCTTTCAAGATGAACACATCCTCCGCTGCACCTTGGTCTCTCTTCAACGACGGCCGTTACAGTCCACCAGATCAGAGGTAGTAGGGATGACCAGTGATGTTCTCTGTTTAGTGAGTCCTCCAGATCAGAGGCAGTAGGGATGACCAGGGATGTTCTCTGTTTAGTGAGTCCACCAGATCAGAGGTAGTAGGGATGACCAGGGATGTTCTCTGTTTAGTGAGTCCACCAGATCAGAGGTAGTAGGGATGACCAGGGATGTTCTCTGTTTAGTGAGTCCACCAGATCAGAGGCAGTAGGGATGACCAGGGATGTTCTTTGTTTAGTGAGTCCTCCAGATCAGAGGCAGTAGATGACCAGGAATGTTCTCTTGATAAGTGTGTGAATTGGACCATTTTCCTGTCCTGTTAAGCATTCAAAATATAACAAGTACTTTTAGGTGTCAAAATATAAGGAGTAAAAAGTACATCATTTTCTTTAGGAATGTATTGACGTTAAAGTTGTCAAAAATCTATATAGTAAAGTACAGATACCCCCAAAAAACTACTTATGTAGTACTTTAAAGTATTTTTACTTAATTACTTTACACCACTGGATATTTGTGTTTTTATATACCTTTTTCTGTTTAAAAAAACGCAGAATTCTGCATTAACTAGCAAGTTAAGCTTAGGGATCGTGTTATCTCAGTAAGTGGCTGAATTAATAAGGTGCATCGTGCATAGTGTTAGCTTTTTGCTGTGTTTGAGAAAGCGTTTTTTTTCTCTCCATTCTCGGCCCGTCTGTTCCCACAAAGCAGGCAGGCCCGTTGCCCTAGCGACTCCACACAGACACAGCGTGTACACATGCTGCTCCAGAGCCAGTACTGTTCTTCCTACAGACAAGCATGCGTCAACTTTTTTCCACAATGTCTCTCGTTCACATTCGCTTGTACATGTCCAAACTCACCAAAAATGACATTCAGTAGCTCCTACCTATATATGTGTAACTTTATGAGTTGGATTGCCTGTCTTAAAAATGTGTTTATTTTTGTTTGCGCTTGTTAGCATATTTAGCTAGCAGCTTCCATGGAACTTCGCAATTAATTGTGGCAATTTCGTTAGCGTTCTGGTAATATAGACCCAATGGGCTTTTGAATTTTTTTTGGCGCACCCTTGTGTACTAAGCCAGTAATACCGTAAATCCTGGGATGAAAGAAGGACGGTATTACGATATGAACATCTGGATAACGCCCTAGTGAATCGACCTGAGAACCACAGTCAACGAGGCTCTCAGATGGAACGCTCGTGTTTGGTCAAGTAGCGGTCGTAGTTAGGCCAACGTTAACGTAAACTGGCTGTACCATGACAAGTTGATTCATGTAGAAACTCAATGAGAATCTCGTTACTAGTCACCCCCAATCAATATTTAACACTGTAAATCACTAGCGTGGTTATAAGAAGACCAGGGTTAAGGAGCTCTGCTCTAGAAGTGTCCTGTTTATAATCCTATTTTACAACTCTTCCCAAAACCACAACAACCTTTTAAATGGAATTATGAGAATGATATGTAATTTCCTTTATGTAATTTAAGGATAATCGTGTGTGTTTTTGTTTCTGTGTTTACAGTTTGTTCCGTTGTTGTTTGTGTGTGTGTTTACAGTGTGTGTTTACAGTGTGTGTTTTACAGTGTGTTTGAGTACGTGCTTGTGTGTTTACAGTGTGTGTTTTACAGTGTGTTTGAGTGCATGCTTGTGTGTTGCCTTAACCACAAAAAGCACAGTAAAACCTCGGCCTCAATACCAGAGCTCTGTGTGTGTGTGTGTGTGTGTGTGTGTGTGTGTGTGTGTGTGTGTGTGTCCACGTAGGTCCTCTGGAAAAACAGACAATGATTTCTTCATATCCTGTGTTCTTCCCTTCTTTTCTTCTTCTCTGCGTTACTCTTTTCTTTCTGTCTCCTCCATTCCTTCACCCCCGGGTGTGGAAACACCTTTTCTTTCTGTCTCCTCCTCCATTGCTTCACCCCTGGGTGTGGAAACACCTTTTCTTTCTGTCTCCTCCTCCATTCCTTCACCCCCGGGTGTGGAAACACCTTTTCTTTCTGTCTCCTCCTCCATTCCTTCACCCCTGGGTGTGGAAACACCTTTTCTTTCTGTCTCCTCCATTCCTTCACCCCCGGGTGTGGAAACACCTTTTCCGTTTCATGGCAGTCCCTCGTTCTCAAGGTGTGGTGTTACCAGTAACACCAGCACGTGCACACGCTTGATGCCGTTACCACGGTAACAGGGTAAACTAGTCACGCTTTCTTTCCTGTCCTCCACTTTAAATCAAATCAAATCAGGTTATTGGGGGGGGGGGGTAGACAGATTTAGAGATGTTATCGCAGGTGCAGCGATAATGTTTCTAGCTCTGCAGCCGTGCTTTAATACCTTTAAATTCCTCAGCCATAATAATAAAAACAACAAGCATCATACAGGAAGATCTATCAGTCTAAATAGTGTGTAGGAACCAATGTTATTAGGAACAGTGAGGAATTGGGGAATTTGCAGTGGAGTGGGGGACGGTGTTTCAGATGGCTGATTCATTCCCAGTGTGGCTGTTGAGAGAGAGTTAACATTTAGTTGGGTGCTTGACATTTAATTCTAGTTTGTTTTTATCCAGATCCGAGAAGGAGATCGTTGGCGCTGATTGGACATTATTGTGGATAGAGACGTTTGTTCTGCTGTGTTTAACTAGGAGCTGAAGGGGCCTGGGAGAGAGGGAGAGATAGGGCCTGCTGGACCTAAAAGAGAGGGAGGGAGAGATAGGGCCTGCTGGACCTAAAAGAGTGGGAGAAAAGAGAGGGAGGGAGAGAAAGGGGGGGGGGGGGTTGGTGTGGTTGCTATCTGATGGAATGTGTGTGTTTGGCTCCTGTGGCTTTAGCCTCTGGGCTGGTTGCTAGTGATGGAGAGGAGAGATAGAAGAGAATACTATAACCAGCTGGAAGGTCAAGCTTTGGTCAAGCTGAAAGGGGGAGGGGGGGGGAGAGGGAGGGAGAGGGGTTCTGTGTCTCAGGCAGCAACACGGTTCTGCCACCGCTCTCTCGCTCATCTCTCTCTTTCCATCTCGCTCTCTCTGTCCATCACTCTCTCTCTCTTCATCTCTTTCTCTCCATCGCTTCCTCTTTCTCTCTCTCTCCCTTCATTTCTCTATTCAAATTCAATTTAAGGGCTTTATTGGCATGGGAAACATATGTTAACATCGCTCTGTCTTCTGTGGACTTCATCAGGTGAAGATGCCAGGCCATTTCATAATGTTATTTTGTGTTAAATGTATGGACAAGCAAAAGGGCCGACCATTTGGCGAGGTTGCAGTGGTGTGGCCTGTGTGTGTGATTCACACACACACACACACTCCTCTCTCATGACACACACTCTTCTCTCATGACACACACTCCTCTCTCATGACACACACTCCTCTCTCATGACACACACTCCTCTCTCATGACACACACTCCTCTCTCATGACACACACTCCTCTCTCATGACACACACTCCTCTCTCATGACACACTCTCCTCTCTCATGACACACATCTGAAGTTTCAGCCAGTGATTGAACGTGTCCTATTGAGAAACCCCACCGAAGAACCTTATGTTTCCAGGGAAGAGGAGGAGGAGGAAGAGAAGGAGGTACTCTACACTACCGCCCCAACACACACTACCGCCCCAACACACACTACCGCCCCCCACCAACACACACTACCCCCCCCAACACACACTACCGCCCCAACACACACTACCCCCCAACACACACTACCCCCCAAACACACACTACCCCCAAGACAAACCAGACAAACACACTACCCCCCAACACACACTACCCCCCCACCACACACTACCCCCCCAACACACACACTACCCCCCAACACACACACTACCCCCCCAACACACACTACCCCCCCAACACCACCACTACCCCCCCAACACACACTACCCCCCCCAACGCACACACTACCCCCCAACACACACTACCCCCCAACACACACTACCCCCCCAACACACACTATCCCCCAACACACACTACCCCCCAACACACACACACTACCCCCCACACAAACAACACAAACACTACCCCCCAACACACACTACCCCCCCAACACAAACAACACACACACTACCCCCCAACACACACACACACACACACTACCCCCCCAACACAAACAACACACACTACCCCCCAACACACACACACACACACACACACACACTACCCCCCCAACACAAACAACACACACACTACCCCCTGAGACCTCCTGACTAGGTCTGAGACCTCCTGACTAGGTCTGAGACCTCCTGACTTGGTCTGAGACCTCCTGACTTGGTCTGAGAAACTCCTGACTTGGTCTGAGACCTCCTGACTTGGTCTGAGAAACTCCTGACTTGGTCTGAGAAACTCCTGACTTGGTCTGAGAAACTCCTGACTTGGTCTGAGACCTCCTGACTAGGTCTGAGACCTCCTGACTAGGTCTGAGTCCTCCTGACTTGGTCTGAGACCTCCTGAGTAGGTCTGAGACCTCCTGACTTGGTCTGAGACCTCCTGAGACTTCCTGACTAGGTCTGAGACCTCCTGACTTGGTCTGAGACCTCCTGACTTGGTCTGAGACCTCCTGACTTGGTCTGAGTCCTCCTGACTAGGTCTGAGACCTCCTGACTTGGTCTGAGTCCTCCTGACTTGGTCTGAGACCTCCTGACTAGGTCTGAGTCCTCCTGACTTGGTCTTGGTCTGAGTCCTCCTGACTAGGTCTGATACCTCCTGACTTGGTCTGAGACCTCCTGACTTGGTCTTGGTCTGAGTCCTCCTGACTTGGTCTTGGTCTGAGTCCTCCTGACTTGGTCTGAGACCTCCTGACTTGGTCTGAGACCTCCTGACTTGGTCTGAGACCTCCTGACTTGGTCTGAGACCTCCTGACTTGGCTTGAGTCCTCCTGATTAGGTCTGAGTCCTCCTGACTAGGTCTGAGACCTCCTGACTAGATCTGTTGTCCAGCCTGAACACCAAATCTAATCCGGACCATATTCACCAACCGGAGTAGGGGGGGAAATTGCCCCTTACGCTGATCTGGGGTCAGTTTAGCATTTCCCCACACTAATGTTTAAGGTTAGAATAGGAGGAATGGAAGCTGATCCTAGAATGACTTTGTTGGTCATAGTTGTAGTTTGTAAGGATGTTCATTCTCTGCTGCTTCTTCAGTTGTGTCTTAATCCATCAATTCGTTGTGCATATTTTAAAGGTAAAGTTTACTCCCAAATCAAACTTTGATGTATTTTCATACCTCAAGTGGTTTTTAAAGTAAAGTTGAGTTTTATTCATCATTATGTAATGACAGGGATTTGAAATTCAAACTGAAAACAGGGAAAACCTACTTCTTCCAGACCTTTCACCTCTCTGGGCCAGTGGGACGCTTGCGTCCCACCTACTCAACAGCCAGTGGAATCCCGTAGCGCGATATTCAAATACCTTAGACATGCTATTACTTCAATTTCTCAAACATATGACTATTTTACACCATTTTAAAGACAAGACTCTCGTTAATCTAACCCAGTGCTTCTCAATTATTTTCTGTTACGCCCCCCCTAGGAAGAAGTAAACATTTCGCGCCCCCCCAACTCTCCGCCGCGACTGTAAATAGTATCATTTGTCTATAAAATTGTTATAAGTACACCTCTGCATAACATTGTATCCTTATTAACATTAAAGAAAAAGAAAAAAGAAAGAAATATAGATCAACTTACAACAAAGAATAACTTTATTAACATTGTTTTTTTTAGTTTGTAACAGAAAAGACTTCAAGTGCATCAATTTGCCTGAAATGTAAAAAAAATTAAACCCTTATTTAAACTGTAAACATTTTTTGACCATTTGATACTGAAAAATAAAATAAAATATAATCAATAAATAATAATAAATTCAAATTGATCAGCAACATTAACTCAGGAGCACAATATATGAAACATTTTGACCTATAAAACAAAAATGAATAAAACAATTTGTGCTGATTTTTTTTTAATCAAAATGAGGAAGTCAGGATTAATGGCTACAATGAGCACGTTTTGCAGAGCACAGCTTTTCGAAGCGGGGTTTGAAGCATGATACTGCAACTCTCAGCTCCTGCTCAATGTTTAGCTGGGACCTGTACTTGGTCTTCAGTGCAGCAACAGCAGAGAAGCCAGTCTCACAAAGATAAGATGTTGCAAAAGGAAGAAGAATGCCCATGGCCCTCTGCCCTAAGAGTGGATACTGCCTCTCTACACTCAGCCAGAATTCACTCAGTGTCTGTGATGTGAACCTCAGTCTGAATGTGGAGTCAGACGTCATATCAATGAACTGGTCCTCCTCTGCAGAGCTGAAACCAGTTGGAGCTGGTGCATTGAAAGGATCTCTCACCCAGTCATATTGGGAACTGTTTTCAGGGAAGTACTTTTTAAAGAATCCCATCAGTGATGAAATATGCTCCTTAATATATGGAATCACTGAGGTGGCATCATAGTCAGTAGTGTCAAGAAATTCATGCAGGTTCTCGAATGAATCAGTATTTCCTTCATCAAGTCGCCTGCCCCACATTGCAAGCTTTCGAGTGAAAGAGCTGATTTTGTCTGTGACCTGAGGGAGGTGTTTATCTTTCCCTTGAAGCTGTAGATTTAGTTCATTTAGCTTTCCAAATATGTCACTCAGGTAGGCCAGTTTTGCCAGGAAGTTCTCATCACTAAATTTTTCTGTGATGTCATACTTGTGCTCCTGCTCCAAAAACATTCTTATCTGCTCTCTGAGCTCAAAAACTCGGGACAAGACTTTTCCTCGTGACAGCCACCTTGCTTCACTGTGAAACAGCACAGCTTGATGTTCAGCTCCCATCTCCTCACAGATAGCAGAGAAGACTTGTTTTTAGTGGTCTGGTCTTTATAAAATTGACTACACCTACAATGTCAGTCATAACCTTACTTAATTCAGAGGAAAGGTGCCTTGATGCCAGTGCTTCTCTGTGTATAACACAGTGTGTCCACTCAGCATTAGGTGAGGCCTTCTTGATGAGTGCCCAAAGTCCTTTTCTCATCCCTGCCATGGTCTGTGCACCATCACTGCAAACACCAATGCAGTTCTCCCACTTTAGCCCATTCTCAGTCAGGAAGCAGTCCAGCATTTTGAATAGCTCTTCAGCTGTGGCTCTGTCTCTGACATATTTACAAAAAAGTAGATCCTCACACAGGGACTTTGTCATGTCAAAACGTACATAAGCGATAAACAAACAGTCTTTGTTGCTGTCAGTTGCTTCATCGAACTGTAAGGCAAAACGTTTGTCTTTGAGTTTATCTACCAGCTGTTCTTTAATATCGTTAGCAATGTCATTTATACGTCTGGCGACAGTGTCATTGGACAGAGGGATAGTTTTTATTTTTGCAGCACTTGCGTCATCCAGCTTGACAGAGACCATGTCTAATGCTGCAGGCAGTATCAGCTCTGCTATGGAGTGGGGTTTTTTGCACTGAGCAATTTGGTACGCCACCTTATATGATGCTAACAGTGCTCGCTGGTTTACTGAAGTAGCATTCACAAAGCGGGACGATTGTTGACAATATTCGGCACGTTTTCGATGAAAAAACTCAAGCGGCTTATCAGCGTGATTGGGGTGTAATGTCTTTAAGTGACGCCTTAATTTATTTGGCTTCATGCTGTCCGCTGCCAACATTTTTAGACACAGTAAACATACCGGTCTTTCCTCGTCTCCCACCGTAGTCACAGTGAAGCCAAGCGCTACATTCGCTTCGTCATATTTCCTCGTCTTAGCTTTCGGGAGACTTACGTTTGTCTCATTATCTCCGTCTCTCTCCGCCTTTCTTTTCATCCCTGTTAAATATTTTTCCATGTTGTCTCTTAAGGGTTTGTTATCTGCACTTCATATCTCCTGCTCTGTGCTGTGTGATCTTGTTCGATTAAAAAAAAAACTACTACGGGGCAAAAAAAAGCGTGTTCCCCGGGGTCACGCGCCCCCCCTGGCATCGCTCCGAGCCCCCCCAGGGGGGCGCGCCCCACTATTTGAGAAGGACTGATCTAACCACACTGTCCGATTTCAAAAAGGCTTTACAACGAAAGCAAAACATTAGATTATGTCAGCAGAGTACCCAGCCAGAAATAATCAGACACCCATTTTTCAAGCTAGCATATAATGTCACATAAACCCAAACCACAGCTAAATGCAGGACTAACCTTTGATCTTCATCAGATGACAATCCTAGGACATTATGTTATACAATACATGCATGTTTTGTTCAATCAAGTTCATATTTATATCAAAAACCAGCTTTTTACATTAGCATGTGACTAGCATGTGACTAGCATTCCCACCGAACACTTCCGGTGAATTTACTAAATTACTCACGATAAACGTTCACAAAAAACATAACAATTATTTTAAGAATTATAGATACAGAACTCCTTTATGCACTCGCTATGTCCGATTTTAAAATAGCTTTTCGGTGAAAGCACATTTTGCAATATTCTGAGTAGATAGCCCGGCCATCACAGGCTAGCTATTTTGACACCCACCAAGTGTGGTACTCACCAAACTCCGATTTACTATTAGAAAAGTTTGATTACCTTTGCTGTTCTTCATCAGAATGCACTCCCAGGACTTCTACTTCAATAACAAATGTTGGTTTGGTTCCAAATAATCCATAGTTCTATCCAAATAGCAGCGTTTTGTTCGTGCGTTCAAGACACTATCCGAAGGATAAAGAAGGGTGATGCACCCGACGCGTTTCGTGACAAAAAAAATCTAAATATTCCATTACCGTACTTCGAAGCATGTCAAACGCTGTTTAAAATCAATTTTTATGCTATTTTTCTCGTAAAAAAGCGATAATATTCTGACCGGGAGTCGTTGTTTTCGTTCAAAGAGAGAGAAAGTAAACATGGTGTCGGCTCGTGCACGCGCCTCCAGTCTCATTGTCCTCAGATCGACCACTTACAAAATGCGCTAATGTTTTTAAGCCAGGGCCTGCAAAGCCACCATTCATCGTTCTGGCGCCTTCTGAGAGCCTATGGGAGCGTTAGAAAATGTCACGTTATGCCAGAGATCCCCTGTTTTGGTTAGAGATGATCAAGAAGGCCAAGAAAAAGTCAGAGAGAGCGCTTCCTGTTTGGAATCTTCTCAGGTTTTGGCCTGCCAAATGAGTTCTGTTATACTCACAGACACCATTCAAACAGTTTTAGAAACTTTAGGGTGTTTTCTATCCAAATCAAACAATTATATGCATATTCTAGTTACTGGGCAGGAGTAGTAACCAGATTAAATCGGGTACGTTTTCTATCCGGCCGTACAAATACTGCCCCCTATCCCCAACAGGTTAACTGCTAGTACTGTACCTGATCAGGGGAAAATACACAATTACATAGCTCCATTTGTTTGAGGGACAATTCTAAATGGATACTTCGCAGGCTGTACATTCACCAAAACGCTGGTATTTCTGATCCGATAGCTTGTTCTCATCTTCTCTTTAAATAGTGTGCCAACATGCTATTTATTTCCCTGACTGATTAAAACTGTTTCCTCCTGCTCTCTCTCGTCTCTCTGCAGCAGACACATAGTGAGAGATATGTTTGGAACATCATCATCACAATAAAATCACAGTATCAAACAGCAATACATATAGAATCAGGAGAATCACAATACATATAGAATCCTGAGAATCACAATACATATAGAATCAGGAGAATCACAATACATATAGAATCAGGAGAATCACAATACATATAGAATCGGGAGAATCACAATACATATAGAATCAGGAGAATCACAATACATATAGAATCGGGAGAATCACAATACATATAGAATCAGGAGAATCACAATACATATAGAATCAGGAGAATCACAATACATATAGAATCAGGAGAACCACAATACATATAGAATCAAGAGAACCACAATACATATAGAATCACAATGCATATAGAATCATGAGAATCACAATACATATAGAATCACAATACATATAGAATCATGAGAATCACAATACATATAGAACCACAATACATATAGAATCCTGAGAATCACAAAACATATAGAATCATGAAAATCACAATACATATAGAATCGGGAGAATCACAATACATATAGAATCAGGAGAATCACAATACATATAGAATCGGGAGAATCACAATACATATAGAATCAGGAGAATCACAATACATATAGAATCATGAGAATCACAATACATATAGAATCACAATACATATAGAATCGGGAGAATCACAATGCATATAGAATCCTGAGAATCACAATACATATAGAATCAGGAGAATCACAATACATATAGAATCGGGAGAATCACAATACATATAGAATCATGAGAATCACAATAGATATAGAATCAGGAGAATCACAATACATATAGAATCACAATACATATAGAATCATGAGAATCACAATACATATAGAATCAGGAGAATCACAATACATATAGAATCACAATACATATAGAATCAGGAGAATCACAATACATATAGAATCAGGAGAATCACAATACATATAGAATTATGAGAATCACAATACATATAGAATCAGGAGAATCACAATACATATAGAATCAGGAGAATCACAATACATATAGAATCACAATACATATAGAATCATCAGAATCACAATACATTTAGAATCATGAGAATCACAATACATATAGAATCAGGAGAATCACAATACATATAGAATCACAATACATATAGAATCATGAGAATCACAATACATATAGAATCAGGAGAATCACAATACATATAGAATCAGGAGAATCACAATACATATAGAATCAGGAGAATCACAATACATATAGAATCAGGAGAATCACAATACATATAGAATCATGAGAATCACAATACATATAGAATCAGGAGAATCACAATACATATAGAATCAGGAGAATCACAATACATATAGAATCACAATACATATAGAATCATGAGAATCACAATACATTTAGAATCATGAGAATCACAATACATATAGAATCACAATACATTTAGAATCATGAGAATCACAATACATATAGAATCATGAGAATCACAATACATATAGAATCACAATACATATAGAATCAGGAGAATCACAATACATATAGAATCAGGAGAATCACAATACATATAGAATCGGGAAAATCGCAAAACATATCGGCACCAAAGTATCGTGATGATATCGTATACGGCCCTACACACTCTAATATAGAAACTTAGATGTTGATGTCTGTGTGTCTCTCATAGACCTTTCTATGATCTATGATGTCAGTCTACAGATGAAAAAAGGGAATTGCTTCCTAGCTGTGAGTGATGGGACCAGTTGGCAGTCAGTGAGGCGGATGTAGCGTTGTATCCCGAATGGCACCCTATTCCCTATATAGTGCACTACTTTATACCAGGGCCCATAGGGTAGTGCACTATTTTATACCAGGGCCCATAGGGTAGTGCACTATTTTAGACCAGGGCCCATAGGGTAGTGCACTATTGTAGACCAGGGCCCATAGGGTAGTGCACTATTTTAGACCAGGGCCCATAGGATAGTGCACTATTGTAGGCCAGGGCCCATGTGTTAGTTTACTACTTTATACCAGGGCCCATAGGTCGAAAGTATTGCACTATGTAGGGAATAGGTTGCCGTTTGGGACAGGGCAGCAGAGTTTGTATTAAACAGAGGGCTGTGAGAGAACGACCAACAGGTCCGACGGGGAGTTTCTATTGGCTGAGCGGAGACTGTACTGGACCCCAGGGCTGCGTCCAAAATGGCACTCTCCTTACATGGAGCAGGTCAAAGTAGTGCACTAGAGGGGGATGGTTTAATTTATTCGATGAATGACACTATTCTTTAGAGAGAGAGAGAGAGAGAGAGAGAGAGAGAGAGAGAGAGCAGAGATGTAATGGAAATGGCCAGACTGTTAAAGTTGTGTGTGTGTGTGTGTGTGTGTGTGTGTGTGTGTGTGTGTGTGTGTGTGTGTGTGTGTGTGTGTGTGTGTGTGTGTGTGCGTGTGCGTGCGTGTGCGATATCAAGGAGGAGTCTGTATACCGGTTGGAGGGGTGAGTGTGTGTGTGTGTGTGTGTGTCACATGATTATCGGTTGGACTCTGAGTTGTGTGTGTGTGTGGTCAGTCGTAGCCACCAGAGGCAAACAGAAAGAGGAATGTAAAAACTTTCCACAGAGAAGCATTCCTCCTCTCTTAAACAAAACACACACGGTTACACACAGGAAGTGTGTGTGTGTTCTTAAACATGTGGGTATAATCACATGTGTGTGTCCATGTTTCCGTTTGTCTTCTCCTTCATTTTTAGAAGTAATTAATTTAATTATGTGTTCTCAGCAAGTTGTTTCTCTCTCTCTGTCTCTATCTCGTTCTCTCTCTCTCTCTCCCTCTCTCTCTCTCTCTCTCTCTCTCTCTCTGTTTCTCTCTCTCTGTATGTCTCTCTCTCTCTGTATCTCTCTCTGTCTCTCTCTCTCTCTCTGTCTCTCTCTCTCTGTATGTCTCTCTCTCTCTGTATCTCTCTCTGTCTCTCTCTGTCTCTCTCTCTCTCTCTGTCTCTCTCTCTCTCTCTCTCTCTCTCTCTCTCTCTCTCTCTCTCTCAATTCAATTTAATTCAAGGGGCTTTATTGGCATGGGAAACATATGTTAACATTGCCAAAGCAAGTGAGGTAGATAATATACAAAAGTGAAATAAACAATAAAAATAAACAGTAACATTACACTCACAGAAGTTCCAAAAGAATAAAGACATTACAAATGTTACATTATGTCTATATACAGTGTTGTAACGATGTACAAATGGTTAAAGTACAAAATGGAAAATAAACATAAATATGGGTTGTATTTACGATGGTGTTTGTTCTTCACTGGTTGACCTTTTCTTGTGGCAACAGGTCACAAATATTTCTGCTGTGATGGCACACTGTGGTATTTCACCCAGTAGATATGGGAGTTTATTAAAATACGGTTTGTTTTAGAATTCTTTGTGGGTCTGTGTAATCTGAGGGAAATATATGTCTCTAATATGGTCATACATTGGGCAGGAGGTTAGGAAGTGCAGCTCAGTTTCCACCTCATTTTGTGGGCAGTGTGCACATAGCCTGTCTTCTATTGAGAGCCAGGTCTGCCTACGGCGGCCTTTCTCAATAGCAAGGCTATGCTCACTGACTCTGTACATAGTCAAAGCTTTCCTTAATTTTGTGTCAGTCACAGTGGTCAGGTATTCTGCCACTGTGTACTCTCTGTTTAGGACCAAATAGCGTTCTAGTTTGCTCAGTTTTTTTGTTAATTTTTTCCAATGTGTCAAGTAATTATCTTTTGGTTTTCTCATGATTTGGTTGGGTCTAATTGTGTTACTGTCCTGGGGCTCTGTGGGATGTGTTTGTGAACAGAGCCCCAGGACCAGCTTGCTTAGGGGACTCTTCTCGAGGTTCATCTCTCTGTAGATGATGGCTTTGTTATGGAAGGTTTGGGAATTGCTTCCTTTTAGGTGGTTGTAGAATTTAACGGCTCTTTTCTGGATTTTGATAATTAGCGGGTATCGGCCTAATTCTGCTCTGCGTGCATTATTTGGTGTTCTACTTTGTACACGGAGGATATTTTTGCAGAATTTTGCATGCAGAGTCTCAATTTGGTGTTTGTCCCATTTTGTGAATTCTTGGTTGGTGAGTGGACCCCAGACCTCACAACCATAAAGGGCAATGGGTTCTATAACTGATTCAAGTATTTTTAGCCAGATCCTAATTGGTATGTTGAATTTTATGTTCCTTTTGATGGCATAGATGGCATCTCTCTCTCTCTCTCTCTCTCTCTCTCTCTCTGTCTCTCTCTCTCTCTCTCTCTGTCTGTCTCTCTCTCTACTCCATGCTAGCTAATAACAGTATTTTCACCCACTCTGATATTAAACTGGTTCCAAGCCTGCATCCTTAATGGAAGCCTGTTCTGTTTTAGTGCACAACTTAAGGCTCTGGTCAGAAGTGGTGTAGTATGTAGTGAATTGGGGACCATTTTGAGTTTGTCAGTGATCCAGATCGAGGCTCCGGTTCGAGGCTCTGGGTCGAGGCTCCGGGTCGAGGCTCCAGGGGCCTCGTATATCAATAATCCGTAGGCACAAATCTGTGCATAAACCGTGCATGGAATAATTTCCAGGCAAAGTGTGAGATTTCTCAGTATTAACTTTAGCTGGAGAGTGTGTGTAAATGTACGCACAGCCATGACAGTGTGTCAGAGCATGTGAGTTGAGTGATCGGGAATTCACACTCATCGCTCACAGAGCGACTTGCGTACCAAGGTGCTCCATTTCCTTTTCAACCTTCCGCTAAAAACCGCTCCTCCCTCACAGAAAAAACTAAACTGCTTCTCCAAATTCACTCCGTTCATTAAAATCCCCAAGTAACCAACACCCATCACATTTTCTGGACCTAAACAACATGAAAAAGTGACTAAGAAGCACTCTTCATTTCAAATAGGCTACATGTCATATTGAACAGTATGTAAACACTCTAAACAGGCTACATGTCATATTGAACAGTATGTAAACACTCTAAACAGGCTACATGTCATATTGAACTGTATATAAACACTCTAAACAGGCTACATGTCATATTGAACAGTATATAAACACTCTAAACAGGCTACATGTCATATTGAACTGTATATAAACACTCTAAACAGGCTACATGTCATATTGAACAGTATATAAACACTCTAAACAGGCTACATGTCATATTGAACAGTATGTAAACACTCTAAACAGGCTACATGTCATATTGAACAGTATATAAACACTCTAAACAGGCTACATGTCATATTGAACTGTATATAAACACTCTAAACAGGCTACATGTCATATTGAACAGTATATAAACACTCTAAACAGGCTACATGTCATATTGAACAGTATGTAAACACTCTAAACAGGCTACATGTCATATTGAACTGTATATAAACACTCTAAACAGGCTACATGTCATATTGAACAGTATATAAACACTCTAAACAGGCTACATGTCATATTGAACAGTATATAAACACTCTAAACAGGCTACATGTCATATTGAACTGTATATAAACACTCTAAACAGGCTACATGTCATATTGAACAGTATATAAACACTCTAAACAGGCTACATGTCATATTGAACAGTATGTAAACACTCTAAACAGGCTACATGTCATATTGAACAGTATATAAACACTCTAAACAGGCTACATGTCATATTGAACAGTACTCTAAACAGGCTACATGTCATATTGAACAGTATATAAACACTCTAAACAGGCTACATGTCATATTGAACAATATATAAACACTCTGAATAGGCTACATGTCATATTGAACAGTATATAAACACTCTAAACAGGCTACATGTCATATTGAACAGTATATAAACACTCTAAACAGGCTACATGTCATATTGAACAGTATGTAAACACTCTAAACAGGCTACATGTCATATTGAACAGTATGTAAACACTCTAAACAGGCTACATGTCATATTGAACAGTATATAAACACTCTAAACAGGCTACATGTCATATTGAACAGTATGTAAACACTCTAAACAGGCTACATGTCATATTGAACAGTATATAAACACTCTAAACAGGCTACATGTCATATTGAACAGTATATAAACACTCTAAACAGGCTACATGTCATATTGAACAGTATGTAAACACTCTAAACAGGCTACATGTCATATTGAACAGTATATAAACACTCTAAACAGGCTACATGTCATATTGAACAGTATATAAACACTCTAAACAGGCTACATGTCATATTGAACAGTATATAAACACTGTAAATAGGTCATGAGCCAGACAGGGAGACTAAGAAGGAACAAAACATGTATTTTTTAGCCCATATTATTAGTTTTATCAAGGCTACAAATAAATCCAGTGCGACACTCTTCTAGGCAGGTAGAGAGACAGGAACATTAAGGCTCGGCATTTTAACTACATTTCGTTGTATTAAATCTTTACTCTATAAATTATGCATATAGGCCGTGACTTACTTTAGAATGGAATAAAAATGTTATGAAAAATGCCTTATTAGGCTCGGCCTAGAAACACCAGTTTGTCCAGAGTCTGTGACTTCAGGCTATTCTGATGGTGTCTTTATCTGTCGTAAAACATACACCTCCTCCTGCCTTCTTCCTGGAGAGGTCTTTATTCCTGTCTGTCATAAAACATACACCTCCTCCTGCCTTCTTCCTGTAAAGTTCTTTATTCCTATCTGTCATGATTCCGTAAACAGAATATGTTACAGTCCCTGATGTGTTTATCGAGGCTGAAAACAATTGGTATTTATCAATGGTTATCTCCTATCTTTTTTTCTATGCGTATAAAAATAAAATATAATATTCGTAAGTAGTATTTTAGAATAGTTTCTACTCAATTTTGCCAAATGAGGCCCCAGGCCCTCAGGGACATCACCCTGTGACTCTACCCAGAGAAACCCTGTCTGTCTGGGGCTTGATACCCTCTCTCAACCACTCTCCCACCAGAGAACCAGAACATGGCATCTATCCCCTTAATCTCTAATATCAGTGAGTCAAGGGAGATGCGCACACACACGCACGCACGCACAGACAGACAGACAGACAGACAGACAGACAGACAGACAGACAGGCAGGCAGGCAGGCAGGCAGGCAGGCAGACAGACAGGCAGACAGACAGGCAGGCAGGCAGACAGACAGGCAGGCAGACAGACAGGCAGGCAGGCAGACAGACAGACAGACAGACAGACGCACACATTGTGTGGCTGTTTGGTGTTAACATGGGAGTTTTCTCTTCTTTCCATCCCTCTCTTTTCCCCCTCTCCTCCCTGATAAAGCAGGCCTTGTGTGGATAGTGTGGGTGTAAGGAGGGGAGGGAGGGGAAGGGGAGGAGGAGGGGGGGGAGAGGGAGGAGGGGGGATGTGTGTGGAAGGGAGGAAGCCCTTAGAACTGAGATTGGAGGTCAGAGGTTGAGTGTGAGAGAGAGAGATGGGTGTGGGGTAAAGTCCAACTCTGATGGTAGTCCCCGAACAGACAAAGTGGGGACACTGGACCCCTGTGGTCTTTGTGTCCTTCGGCGGTAGAGGAGGGGTCTGTGTGTGCGCAAGGCAGCCAGGGGATTGGCTGTATTGACTGGTGCTGTCAGTGGGACTTCTCTATTTAAGATGTATTCAGGCATGAAGACAGTCAGGTTAAACCATGAAGACAGTCAGGTTAAACCATGAAGACAGTCAGGCTAAACCATGAAGACAGCCAGGTTAAACCATGAAGACAGTCAGGTTAAACCATGAAGACAGCCAGGTTAAACCATGAAGACAGTCAGGTTAAACCATGAAGACAGTCAGTCAGGTTAAACCATGAAGACAGCCAGGTTAAACCATGTCTGGATCATGAAGACAGTCAGGTTAAACCATGAAGACAGCCAGGTTAAACCATGAAGACAGTCAGGTTAAACCATGAAGACAGCCAGGTTAAACCATGAAGACAGTCAGGTTAAACCATGAAGACAGTCAGTCAGGTTAAACCATGAAGACAGCCAGGTTAAACCATGTCTGGATCATGAAGACAGTCAGGTTAAACCATGAAGACAGTCAGGTTAATCCATGAAGACAGTCAGGTTAAACCATGAAGACAGTCAGGTTAAACCATGTCTGGATCATGAAGACAGTCAGGTTAAACCATGAAGACAGTCAGGTTAAACCATGAAGACAGTCAGGTTAAACCATGTCAGGATCATGAAGACAGTCAGGTTAAACCATGAAGGCAGCCAGGTTAAACCATGAACACTGTCAGGTTAAACCATGTCAGGATCATGAAGACAGTCAGGTTAAACCATGAAGACAGTCAGGTTAAACCATGAAGACAGTCAGGTTAAACCATGTCAGGATCATGAAGATAGACAGACCGATTGAATGGTGACAGACTCAATGGTGACAGACTCCTGTCTCATGTTTAGGCGACGTTAAATGACACTCAAACTGACTATTTAAACACTTTAAGCTTGGCTATGGAATAGACTGTTGCTATGAGAATATACTGTTGCTATGGAAAAAATAAGCCTAGTGATTGTTGCTGTTTACGTGGATTTACAACACTCATGCAGCCATATATGCAGGCGTACCCACACACGCGGACACACACACACACTCATGATCACAATGTTCCATGAGGAAGAGGAAGTTGAGGGTAGCGGTGACACCTTCCTGTGGGAACATCTTGGCTACAAAAATAAAGGCGTGTGTGTGTGTGTGTGTTCCTCTGCATTGGCTCAACTCCTCTCATCTGCTGAGCGTCACACTTTTCCCATTCCGACCTCCATGCTTCCGCACTTCCAAAACCTGCTAAAACCTGGGAACTAAATCAGTCTCATTGTCTCTAGGCCAAGAAGTGGTTCTCAAAACTCTCCTCGGTGACCCCCAGAAACTTCCCCTCCGTGACCCCCAGAAACCTCTCCTCGGTGATCCCCAGAAACCTCTCCTCGGTGATCCCCAGAAACCTCTCCTCGGTGACCCCCAGAAACCTCCCCTCGGTGACCCCCAGAATCTTCCCCTCCGTGACGACCAGAATCTTCCCCTCCGTGACCCCCAGAAACCTCTCCTCGGTGACCCCCAGAAACCTCTCCTCGGTGACCCCCAGAAACCTCTCCTCGGTGACCCCCAGAAACTTCCCCTCGGTGACCCCCAGAAACCTCTCCTCGGTGATCCCCAGAAACCTCTCCTCGGTGACCCCCAGAAACCTCTCCTCGGTGACCCCCAGAAACCTCTCCTCGGTGACCCCCAGAAACCTCTCCTCGGTGATCCCCAGAAACCTCTCCTCGGTGACCCCCAGAAACTTCCCCTCGGTGACCCCCAGAAACCTCCCCTCGGTGACCCCCAGAATCTTCCCCTCCGTGACGACCAGAATCTTCCCCTCCGTGACCCCCAGAAACCTCTCCTCGGTGACCCCCAGAAACCTCTCCTCGGTGACCCCCAGAAACCTCTCCTTGGTGACCCTCAGAAACCTCTCCTTGGTGACCCCCAGAAACCTCTCCTCGGTGAACTCCCAGAAACCTCTCCTCGGTCCCCCAGAAATCTCCCTCGGTGACCCCCAGAAACCTCTCCTCGGTCCCCCAGAAATCTCCCCTCGGTGACCCCCAGAAACCTCCCCTCGGTGACCCCCAGAAACTTCCCCTCGGTGACCCCCAGAAACCTCTCCTCAGTGACCCCCAGAAACATCTCCTCGGTGACCCCCAGAAACCTCTCCTCGGTGATCCCCAGAAACCTCTCCTCGGTGACCCCCCAGAAAACTCTCCTCGGTGACCCCCCAGAAACTTCTCCTCAGTGACCCCCAGAAACTTCTCCTCGGTGATCCCCAGAAACCTCTCCTCGGTGACCCCCCAGAAACCTCTCCTCGGTGAACCCCCAGAAACCTCTCCTCGGTGACCCCCCAGAAACCTCCCCTCGGAGGCTACCGGTCATTCCATGTATTTGAACTATTCCACAGCTAGCAGCTGATTTTTGTCATGTAATCTTAAAGCCCCTGACTTGGTGAATCAGGCTGAGTTAGTTCAGGGCTACAGAAACATGATGAAACATCTGGTGGTCCCCGAGGAGAGCTTTCAAAACCACTGGTCTGTAATAAATCATTTGAACTACATGGCTTTCAGAGAACATATATAGCCTAGTCATCATGTCAACCAAAATGGAAAAGACTGGGACAGAGACGCATGCTGTTCACACATACTATCTGTTGATTATTCTCCCAATGGGATACAGATCTGTCTCTCACACACACACACACACACACACACACACACACACACACACACACACACACACACACACACACACACACACGTTAATTAATAGAGTGTTGATGGGTGACCTCAGTCTGCAGACCGATGGGGACCGTGTGTGTTGGGAGACACAGAGAGGGCATTGTTCTCTCCTCCTCAGCCTGGTGTGACCTCACCCTGCCTTGGCATCTGTCACCATGGCACTGCCCTCTACACACATACACACACATGATCACCCCTAGATGGGGTTTCTAGATGGGGTTTCTAGATGGGGGTTCTAGATGGGGTTTCTAGATGGGGGTTATAGATGGGGTTTCTAGATGGGGGTTCTAGATGTGGGTTCTAGATGGGGTTTCTAGATGGGGTTTCTAGATGGGGGTTCTAGATGGGGGTTCTAGATGTGATTTCTAGATGTGGGTTCTAGATGGGGTTTCTAGATGGGGTTTCTAGATGGGGTTTCTAGATAGGGGTTCTAGATGGGGTTTCTAGATGGGATTTCTAGATGTGGGTTCTAGATGGGGTTTATAGATGGGGTTTCTAGATGGGATTTCTAGATGTGGGTTCTAGATGGGGGTTCTAGATGGGGGTTCTAGATGGGGTTTCTAGATGGGGATTCTAGATGGGGGTTCTAGATGTGATTTCTAGATGTGGGTTCTAGATGGGGTTTATAGATGGGGTTTCTAGATGGGGTTTCTAGATGGGGTTTCTAGATAGGGGTTCTAGATGGGGTTTCTAGATGTGGGTTCTAGATGGGGTTTATAGATGGGGTTTCTAGATGGGATTTCTAGATGTGGGTTCTAGATGGGGTTTTTAGATGGGGGTTCTAGATGGGGGTTCTAGATGGGGATTCTAGATGTGGGTTCTAGATGGTGTTTCTAGATGGGGTTTCTAGCTGGGGGTTCTAGATGGCAGTTTCTACATGGGGTTTCTAGATGTGGGTTCTAGATGGCGGTTTCTACATGGGGTTTCTAGATGGGGTTTCTAGATGGGGTTTCTACATGGGGTTTCTAGATGGGGATTCTAGATGGGGTTCCTAGATGTGGGTTCTAGATGGGGTTTCTAGATGGGGTTTCTAGATGTGGGTTCTAGATGGGGTTCTAGATGGGGTTTCTAGATGGGGTTCTAGATGGGGTTTCTAGATGGGATTTCTAGATGGGGGTTCTAGGTGGGGTTTCTAGATGGGGTTTCTAGATGTGGGTTCTAGATGTGGGTTCTAAATGGGGTTTCTACATGAGGTTTCTACATGTTCTAGATGGGGTTTCTAGATGGGGTTTCTAGATGTGGGTTCTAGATGTGGGTTTCTACATGAGGTTTCTACATGTTCTAGATGGGGTTCATAGATGTGGTTTCTAGATGGGGTTTTAGATGGGGTTTCTAGATGGGGGTTCTAGATGGGGTTTCTAGATGGGGGTTCTAGATGGGGGTTCTAGATGTGATTTCTAGATGGGGTTCTAGATGGGGTTTCTAGATGGGGGTTCTAGATGTGGGTTCTAGATGGGGTTTCTAGATGGGGTTTCTAGATCTGGGTTCTAGATGGGGGTTCTAGATGGGGTTTCTAGATGTGGGTTCTAGATGGGGTTTCTAGATGGGGTTTCTAGTTGTGGGTTCAGATGGGGGTTCTAGATGGGGTTCTAGATGGGGTTTCTAGATGTGGGTTCAAGATGGCAGTTTCTATTTGAGGGTTCTAGATGGGGGTTTCTACATGGGGGTTTCTACATGGGGGTTCTTGATGGGGGTTCTAGATGTGGGTCCTAGATGGGGTTTCTAGATGTGGGTTCTAGATGGGGTTTCTACATGGGGTTTCTAGATGGGGGTTCTAGATGGGGTTTCTAGATGGGGCTTCCAGATGGGGTTTCTAGATGAGGGTTCTAGATGAGGGTTCTAGATGGCGGTTTCTACATGGGGGTTCTAGATGGGGTTTCTAGAGGGGGGTTTTAGAGGGGGTTTCTAGATGGGGTTTCTAGATGTGGGTTCTAGATGGGGTTTCTAGATGGGGTTTCTAGCTGGGGGTTCTAGATGGCAGTTTCTCATGGGGTTTCTAGATGTGGGTTCTAGTTGGCGGTTTCTACATGGGGTTTCTAGATGGGGTTTCTATATGGGGTTTATAGATGGGGATTCTAGATGGGGTTTGTAGATGTGGGTTCTAGATGGTGTTTCTAGATGGTGTTTCTAGATGTGGGTTCTAGATGGGGTTTCTAGATGGGATTTCTAGATGGGGGTTCTAGATGGGGTTTCTAGATGTGGGTTCTAGATGGGGTTTCTACATGAGGTTTCTACATGTTCTAGATGGGGTTTCTAGATGGGGTTTCTAGATGTGGGTTCTAGATGTGGGTTTCTACATGAGGTTTCTACATGTTCTAGATGGGGTTCATAGATGGGGTTTCTAGATGGGGTTTCTAGATGGGGGTTCTAAATGGCAGTTTCTACATGGGGGTTCTAGATGGGGGTTCCAGATGGGGTTTCTAGATGTGGATTCTAGATGGCGGTTTCTACATGGGGTTCTAGATGTGGGTTCTAGATGTGGGTTCTAGATGGGATTTCTAGATGTGGGTTCTAGATGGGGGTTCTAGATGGGGGTTCTAGATGGGGTTTTAGATGTGGTTTATAGATGGGGTTTATAGATGGGGGTTCTAGATGGGGTTTATAGATGGGGTTTTAGAATGGGGTTCTAGATGGGGTTTATAGATGGGGTTTATAGATGGGGGTTCTAGATGTAGTTTTAGATGGGGTTTGAGGGGGTTCTAGATGGGGTTTATAGATGGGGTTCATAGATGGGGTTTATAGATGGCGGTTCTAGATGTGGGTTCTAGATGGGGTTCTAGATGGGGTTTTAGATGGCGGTTCTAGATGTGGTTTTAGATGGCGGTTCTAGATGGGGTTTATAGATGGGGTTCATAGATGGGGTTTATAGATGGGGTTTCTAGTTGGCGGTTCTAGATGGGGGTTCTAGATGGGGGTTCTAGATGGGGGTTCATAGATGGGGTTTATAGATGGGGTTCTAGATGGGGGTTCTAGATGGGGGTTCTAGATGGGGTTTATAGATGGCGGTTCTAGATGGGGTTTATAGATGGGGTTCTAGATGGGGGTTCTAGATGGGGGTTTATAGATGGGGGTTTATAGATGGTGTTTTAGATGGGGTTTATAGATGGGGGTTCTAGATGGGTGCTTGTTTATTACAATGTGTGTGTACATTCCCTCTTCTATTCCCATAACTACAGCATAGTTAAATAACCTGTCCTCTTAATTGAGGACATTTTTACACAGTGTATTTTAACTAGTTATTGGAACTTGTGAGAGACAGACTGAGAGGAGAGAGAGAAACTGAGAGGAGAGAGACAGAGGAGAGAGAGAGAGAGACTGAGGAGAGAGAGAGACTGAGAGGAAAGAGAGAGACTGAGAGGAAAGAGAGAGACTGAGAGGAAAGAGAGAGAGACTGAGGAAAGAGAGAGAGACTGAGAGGAAAGAGAGAGAGACTGAGAGGAAAGAGACAGAGGAAAGAGAGAGAGAGACAGAGGAAAGAGAGAGAGACAGAGGAAAGAGAGAGAGAGACAGAGGAAAGAGAGGGAGAGACAGAGGAAAGAGAGAGACAGAGAAAAGAGAGAGAGAGAGACAGAGGAAAGAGAGAGAGAGACAGAGGAAAGAGAGAGAGAGACAGAGGAGAGAGAGAGACAGAGGAGAGAGAGAGGGAGGGAGGGAGAGAGAGAGAGGGAGGGAGGGAGGGAGAGAGACAGAGGAGAGAAAGAGACAGAGAGAGAGAGAGGGAGGGAGGGAGAGAGAGAGAGAGGGAGGGAGAGAGACAGAGGAGAGAGAGAGACAGAGGAGAGAGAGAGAGTCAGAGGAGAGAGAGAGAGAGAGGAGAGAGAGCGAGAGCGAGAGAGAGAGAGACAGAGGAGAGAGTGTATGTACCATTGCGTGCTTAAGTGCATGTAAAGCTGTTTCCCTCATGTGTATTCAGGACTGCTTGAGGGGTAACAACACACACACAGCACACCTCTCCAGGGGTAACACAGCACACACTTCTCCAGGGGTAACACAGCACACTTCTCC
>NC_042961.1:59326468-59384074 GCF_901001165.1 Salmo trutta | reverse complement strand
CATCAAAATTATGAAATAACACATATGGAATCATGTAGTATTTTAGATTCTTTAAAGTAGCCACCCTGCCTTGATGACAGCTTTGCATACTCTTGGCATTCTCTCAACCAGCTTCATGAGGAATGCTTTTCCAACGGTCTTGAAGTAGTTCCCACATATGCTGAGCACTTGTTGGCTGCTTTTCCTTCACTCTGCGGTCCAACTCATCCCAAACCATCTCAATTGGGTTTAGGTCAGGTGATTGTGGAGGCCAGTTATCTGATGCAGCACTCCATCATTCTCCTTGGTCTAATAGCCATTACACAGCCTGAATGTGTATTTTGAGTCATTGTCCTGTTGAAAAACAAATTATAGTCCCACTAAGTTCAAACCAGATGGGATGGCGTATAGCTGCAGAATGCTGTGGCAGTCATGCTGGTTAAGTGTGCCTTGAATTCTAAATAAATCACAGACCGTGTGACCAGCAAAGCACCCCCACACCATCACACCTCCTCCTCCATGCTTCACGGTGGGAACCACACATGCGGAGATCATCCGTTCACCTACTCTGCGTCTCACAAAGACACAGCAGTTGGAACCAAAAATCTCAAATTTGGACTCATCAGACCAAAAGACAGATTTCCACTGGTCTAATGTCCATTGCTCGTGTTTCTTGGCCCAAGCAAGTCTCTTTTTCTTATTGGTGTCCTTTAGTAGTGGTTTCTTTGCAGCAATTTGACCATGAAGGCCTGATTCACACAGTCTCCTCTGAACAGTTGATGTTGAGATGTGTCTGTTACTTGAACTCTATGAAGGATTTATTTGGGCTGCAATTTCTGAGGCTGGTACCCCTAATGAACTTATCCTCTGCAGCAGAGGTAACTCTGGGTCTTCCTGTCCTGTGGCGGTCCTCATGAGAGCCAGTTTCATCATAGCGCTTGATGGTTTTTGCAACTGCACTTGAAGAAACTTTCAAAGTTCTTGAAATCTTCTAGATTGACTGACCTTCATGTCTTAAAGTAATGATGGACTGTTGTTTCTCTTTGCTTATTTGAGCTGTTATTTGCATATTATGGACTTGGTCTTTTACCAAATAGGGCTATCTTCTGTATACCACCTCTACCTTGTCACAACACAACTGATTGGCTCAATGAAATTCCACAAATTAACTTTTAACAAGGCACACCTGTTAATTGAAATGCCTTCCAGGCGACTACCTGGAGAGAATGCCAAGAGTGTGCAAAGCTGTCATCAAGGCAAAGAGTGGCTACTTTGAAGAATCTCAGATATAAAATATATATTGATTTGTTAAACACTTTTTTGGTTACTGCATGATTCCATATGTGTTATTTCATAGTTTTGATGTCTTCACTGTTATTCTACAATGTAGAAACAACTGGAATGAGTAGGCATTTCCAAACTTTTGACTGGAATGAGTAGGCATCCCCCCCCACACACACACACACATTTAAACCAGGTCTTCTCCCCTCTAGGTTGAGAGCCTGGTGCTAGTGGTCTGTAAACCCAACGAGGTGGATAAGTTCAGGATGTTTATCGGGGACCTGGATAAGGTGGTCAGTCTGCTACTGTCTCTCTCTGGTCGGCTACTGAGGGTGGAGAGCTCCCTGGCCAACCTGGACGCTGAGACTGGACACCACGAGAGGGTGAGAGACAGACAAACAGACAGACAGACAGACAGACAGACAGACAGACAGACAGACAGACAGACAGACAGACAGACAGACAGACAGACAGACAGACAGACAGACAGACAGACAGACAGACAGACAGACAGACAGACAGACAGACAGACAGACAGACAGACAGACAGACAGACAGACAGACAGACAGACAGACAGACAGACAGACAGACAGACAGACAGACAGACAGACAGACAGACAGACAGACAGACAGACAGACTGAATGAATGAATGAATGAATGAATGAATGGACAACATTAAAACAAACTCCTCCCCTCCCCCCTCTCCCTCCTCTCCTCCCCCTCTCCCTCCTCCCCTCCCTCCTCCCCCCCTCTCCTCCCTCTTCTCCCCCCCTCTCTCTCCCTCCCCCCCCCTCTCCTCCCTCCCCCCCCTCTCCTCCCTCCTCCTCTCCCTCCGCCGCCTCCCCTCTCCCTCCTCCCCCCCTCTCCTCCCTCTTCTCCCCCCCTCTCTCTCCCTCCCCCCCCCCTCTCCTCCCTCCCCCCCCTCTCCTCCCTCCTCCTCTCCCTCCGCCGCCTCCCCTCTCCCTCCTCCCCCTCTCCCTCCTCCCCCCCTCTCCTCCTCTCCCTCCCCCCCTCTCCCTCCTCCTCTCCCTCCTCCCCCCCCTCTCCCTCCTCCTCTCCCTCCTCCCCCCTCTCCACCCCTCTCCTCCCCTCCCCTCCCTCCACAGCTCCTCCTCCTGGAGAAGAAGCGACAGCTACAGGTCCAGCTGTCTGAAGCCCAGGACCTGAAGGAACATGTTGACCACAGAGAGCAGGCTGTAGGAAGGGTTCTGGGACGATGCCTCTCCCCAGAACAGGTACTTTCATTAGAGATGTGGCTCAGTTGGTAGGACATGACATTTGTGGGTTTGATTCCCGCTGGAGCCAACCATACAAAAAACATATACACGCACTACTGGTAGTTGCTTTGAGTAAAACTGTCTGCTAAATGGCATATATTATCATATGATTACTATACCAGTGCTATTATTGATGTGTCAATCAATTAAACTCTATCAATCCACAGCACCGTGACTACAGCCACTACGTGAAGATGAAGGCAGCATTACTGGTGGAACAGAGACAGCTGGAGGAGAAGATCAGACTGGGAGAGGAACAGTTAAGGGGGCTGAGGGAGAGTCTGGGGTTAGGGTTAGGGCTGTCTATGGGCTATGGACACTATTAAACCAACAAGGAAACCTTAAAGCTGGGGTTAGGACTGTCTATGAGCTATGGACACTATTAAACCAACCAGGAAACCTTAAAGCTGGGGTTAGGGCTGTCTATGGACACTATTAAACCAACCAGGAAACCTTAAAGCTGGGGTTAGGGCTGTCTATGGACACTATTAAACCAACCAGGAAACCTTAAAGCTGGGGTTAGGGCTGTCTATGAGCTATGGACACTATTAAACCAACCAGGAAACCTTAAAGCTGGGGTTAGGGCTGTCTATGAGCTATGGACACTATTAAACCAACCAGGAAACCTTAAAGCTGGGGTTAGGGCTGTCTATGAGCTATGGACACTATTAAACCAACCAGGAAACCTTAAAGCTGGGGTTAGGGCTGTCTATGGGCTATGGACACTATTAAACCAACCAGGAAACCTTAAAGCTGGGGTTAGGGCTGTCTATGGACACTATTAAACCAACCAGGAAACCTTAAAGCTGGGGTTAGGGCTGTCTATGGGCTATGGACACTATTAAACCAACCATGAAACCTTACAGCTGGGGTTAGGGCTGTCCATTGGCTATGGACACTATCACATTGACATTGCCATGGGAAGAGCCTCAGTCTTGGCTTGGGTCTTGGTCTAGAAATAGAGGACTTTGTTGGACTGGTTAGGGATGGGACATGGGAGGATTGGCCTGGGGTGTGGGCACTAATTGAAAGGCCAGGAAGAAGAGAAGGTTAGTGGGTTATGGGAGAGCCTGGGCTTGGGGTTGGAGATTGGCCTGGGGTATAGGCACTATGGGGAGACAGCCATCCTACACACAGAGACCCTAGAGGATGGGACATGGGTACCACTGAACAACCCCAGTGTGTCCTTAAAAAGTGCTGCCCACTTTTCAAAAACACTTCAGTCCTTTTTCTTGACACTCAACACTTATTGAGAGAGTGTTTTAAGTCTTCGCTTGGCAGTATTGGTGCAGTAAAAACACACACCTACTCTTTGGTGTTACATTGTGGATCTTTAACTTACCGACACGATCCTCACAATCACACACTACGTGGTCATTGTTGTTGTTTAGTGAGCGTGTGTTACTGAAGAGGCCTGGAGAAAGTATTTATTTATTTATAACTTCTCCTCTGTATACGACAGGGAGACTCTAGGGTGCTAGACAAGTGTTTTTCGTTAAACTGTTGAATATAATCAAATAATCTGTGCAGAAAAAGAGAGAAGAGCTTCTTTCTCTCCACTCATAATCCATTATGTCCCAGTATCTTCTCTGCCGTACTACTTAGCATCCGTGGACAACACATTATTCACTACATACTCAGTAGTTTACAAGTGTGAATGTTGAGATCCCGATCACATACACTTGAAGTCAGAAGTTTACATACACCTTAGTCAAATACATTTATACTCAGTTTTTCACAATTCCTGACATTTAATCCTAGTAAAAATTCCCTGTTTTAGGTCAGTTAGGATCAACACTTTATTTTTAGAATGTGAAATGTCAGAATAATAGTAGAGAGTGATTTATTTCAGCTTTTATTTCCTTCAACACATTCCCAGTGGGTCAGAAGTTTACATACACTCAATTAGTATTTGATAGCATTGCCTTTAAATTGTTTAACTTGGGTCAAATGTTTCGGGTAGCCTCCCACAAGCTTCCCACAATAAGTTGGAGGAATTTTGGCCCATTCCTCCTGACAGAGCTGGTGTAACTGAGTCAGGTTTGTAGGCCTCCTTGCTCGCACATGCTTTTTCAGTTCTGCCCACACATTTTCTATAGGATTGAGGTCAGGGCTTTGTGATGGCCACTCCAATACCTTGACTTTGTTGTCCTTAAGCCATTTTGCCACAACTTTGGAAGTATGCTTGGGGTCATTGTCCATTTGGAAGACCCATTTGCGACAAAGCTTTAACTTCCTGACTGATGTATTGAGATGTTGCTTCAATATATCCACATTCTTTCCCGTCCTCATGATGCCATCTATTTTGTGAAGTGCACCAGTCCCTCCTTGTAACGGCTGTCTGAAGAAGTAGACCAAGGCGCAGCGTGTTGAGTGCTCATATTTAATTTTAATCGAGACACTTTGAATAAACCAAGAAAATGACAGCCAAACAGTTCTGTCAGGTATAACAAAACACTAAACAGAAATTAACTACCCACAAACTCCAAAGGAAAACAGGCTGCCTAAGTATGACTCCCAATCAGCGACAACGATGTACAGCTGTCCCTGATTGAGAGCCATACCAGGCCAAAACAAAGAAATACAAAGCATAGAAAAAAGGACATAGAATGCCTACCCAAATCACACCCTGACCAAACCTAAATAGAGACATAAAAAGGGCTCTCTCAGGTCAGGGCGTGACACTCCTGCAGCAAAGCACCCCCACAACATGATGCTGCTTCATGGTTGGGATGCTGTTCTTCGACTTGCAAGCCTCCCCCTTTTTCCTCCAAACATAACGATGGTCATTATGGCCAAACAGTTGTATTTTTGTTTCATCAGACCAGAGGACATTTCTCCAAAAAGTATTATCTTTGTCCCCATGTGCAGTTGAAAACCGTAGTCTGACTTTTTTATGGCGGTTGTGGAGCAGGGGCTTCGTCTTTGCTGACGGCCTTTCAGGTTATGTCGATATAGGACTCGTTTTACTGTGGATATAGATACTTTTGGACCTATTTCCTCCAGCATGTTCAAGGTCCTTTGTTGTTCTGGGATTGATTTGCACATTTCGCACCAAAGTCCGTTCATCTCTAGGAGACAGAACACGTCTCCTTCCTGAGCGGTATGATGGCTGCGTGGTCCCATGATGTTTATACTTGCGTACTATTGTTTGTACAGATGAATGTGGAACCTTCAGGCGTTTGGAAATTACTCCCAAGGGTGAACCAGACTTGTGGACGTCTACAATTTTCTTTCTGAGGTCTTGGCTGATTTCTTTTGATTTTCCCATGATGTCTTGCAAAGAGGCACTGAGTTTGAAGGTAGGCCTTGAAATACATCCACAGGTACACCTCCAATTGACTCAAATGATGTCAATTAGCCTATCAGAAACTTTTAAAGCCATGACATAACTTTCTGGAATTTTCCAAGCTGCTTAAAGGCACAGTCAACTTAGTGTATGTAAACTTCTGACCCACTGGAATTGTGATACAATGAGTTATAAGTGAAATAATCTGTCTGTAAACAATCGTTGGAAAAATGACTTGTGTCATGCACAAAGTAGATGTCCTAACTGACTTGCCAAAACTATAGTTTGTTAACAAGAAATTTGTGGAGTGGTTGAAAAATGAGTTTTAATGACTCCAACCTAAGTTTATGTAAACCTCCGACTTCAACTGTATGATCCAGATACCTGCATCACATCTTACACCCTGGGGTTTGACAGTTCCCCTACACTACCACCACACCATGTCTTGGAGGATGTATATTGGTGTAGGGTGAAGTTTCCCCTAGAAGCTGATCCTGTGTCAGTTTTCTATTTCCCCCACTAATGGTTAAGGTGATGATTGGGTGATGGGAAGCTGATCCTAGACCTGTTCCTAGGGGAAACTTCATCCCGGAGCCCTAACACTACCACACCGCGTCTTAAGAGTGTATATTCATGCATTTGTTGTTGTTTATTATTACATGTTGTGTACAGTGATATCCATTTGTTATAACTGGAATCCATCCTTGTGTGTAAATATATCCTGAGAAGTTCATCCATATGTCAATTAATGTAATCTGCATGTCAACCGATGTCATTTGTATGTCAACTAATGTCATTTGTATGTCAACTAATGTCATCCTTATGTCAACTAATGTCATCTGTATGTCAACTAATGTCATCTACAGTATATGTCATATGGCAAAGTTCATCCAAATACAATTGTAACCATTTTTTTTTTTTAAGTGTCTTATTGGCTGTTTGACCAAAGCATGCACGAGGACACACAAACAAGACAACGCTGCTTCGTTGATGAAAATATTACCCCTTAAGACCATACTTACTGTAGATTGCTGTTTTAATTTCAATGCCAAAGGAGTATGTATACTTGTTTTGTTGAAAGTTACACAGAACATCCATGCTGTGTTGGTTTTTACTGTATGCGTCCCAAACGGGACCCTCTTCCCTCCATTGTGCACTACTTTTGACCAGAACACTACGGGCCCTGGTCAAAAGTAGTGCACTATGTAGGGAAGAGGGTCCCGTTTGGGACGAGGACTGTGTATATTGACATGTATTACAGCCTACTGTACTGTTTATCGTTGTATTATAAAATCTCACAATTATGGGGTTGGGACCAATCCAAACGTACAGTTATGTTGAAAATTCACTTAGTCAGGTTAGGATTTACTCCTAAATCTAGAATTATACGGATGTGTATTTTGTTTTCTATGTCATTTTTATTTGATTTATTGCAAAAATCTTTTTGTAAAAAAAAACATGTGAGACGAGTACCATAATTAATAATACTATTTCAACTACCGTGCGTTCTGAGTCGTGATGTGTGTAGTGTCTTTGTGTGTGTGTGTTCTGAGTCGTGATGTGTGTAGTGTCTTTGTGTGTGTGTGTTCTGAGTCGTGATGTGTGTAGTGTCTTTGTGTGTGTGTGTTCTGAGTCGTGATGTGTGTAGTGTCTTTGTGTGTGTGTGTTCTGAGTCGTGATGTGTGTAGTGTCTCTGTGTGTGTGTTCCGAGTCGTGATGTGTGTAGTGTCTTTGTGTGTGTGTGTTCCGAGTCGTGATGTGTGTAGTGTCTCTGTGTGTGTGTTCCGAGTCGTGATGTGTGTAGTGTCTTTGTGTGTGTGTGTTCTGAGTCGTGATGTGTGTAGTGTCTTTCTGTGTGTGTGTGTTCTGAGTCGTGATGTGTGTAGTGTCTGTGTGTGTGTTCCGAGTCGTGATGTGTGTAGTGTCTTTGTGTGTGTGTGTTCTGAGTCGTGATGTGTGTAGTGTCTTTGTGTGTGTGTGTGTTCTGAGTCGTGATGTGTGTAGTGTCTTTGTGTGTCTGTTCCGAGTCGTGATGTGTGTAGTGTCTTTGTGTGTGTGTTCTGAGTCGTGATGTGTGTAGTGTCTTTGTGTGTGTGTGTGTTCTGAGTTGTGATGTGTGTAGTGTCTTTGTGTGTGTGTTCCGAGTCGTGATGTGTGTAGTGTCTTTGTGTGTGTGTGTTCTGAGTCGTGATGTGTGTAGTGTCTTTGTGTGTGTGTGTGTTCTGAGTTGTGATGTGTGTAGTGTCTTTGTGTGTGTGTGTTCCGAGTCGTGATGTGTGTAGTGTCTCTGTGTGTGTGTTCTGAGTCGTGATGTGTGTAGTGTCTTTGTGTGTGTGTTCCGAGTCGTGATGTGTGTAGTGTCTTTGTGTGTGTGTGTTCTGAGTCGTGATGTGTGTAGTGTCTTTGTGTGTGTGTGTGTTCTGAGTTGTGATGTGTGTAGTGTCTTTGTGTGTGTGTGTTCCGAGTCGTGATGTGTGTAGTGTCTCTGTGTGTGTGTTCTGAGTCGTGATGTGTGTAGTGTCTTTGTGTGTGTGTTCCGAGTCGTGATGTGTGTAGTGTCTCTGTGTGTGTGTTCTGAGTCGTGATGTGTGTAGTGTCTTTGTGTGTGTGTTCGGAGTCGTGATGTGTGTAGTGTCTTTGTGTGTGTGTGTTCTGAGTCGTGATGTGTGTAGTGTCTTTCTGTGTGTGTGTGTTCTGAGTCGTGATGTGTGTAGTGTCTGTGTGTGTGTTCCGAGTCGTGATGTGTGTAGTGTCTTTGTGTGTGTGTGTTCTGAGTCGTGATGTGTGTAGTGTCTTTGTGTGTGTGTGTGTTCTGAGTCGTGATGTGTGTAGTGTCTTTGTGTGTCTGTTCCGAGTCGTGATGTGTGTAGTGTCTTTGTGTGTGTGTTCTGAGTCGTGATGTGTGTAGTGTCTTTGTGTGTGTGTGTGTTCTGAGTTGTGATGTGTGTAGTGTCTTTGTGTGTGTGTTCCGAGTCGTGATGTGTGTAGTGTCTTTGTGTGTGTGTGTTCTGAGTCGTGATGTGTGTAGTGTCTTTGTGTGTGTGTGTGTTCTGAGTTGTGATGTGTGTAGTGTCTTTGTGTGTGTGTGTTCCGAGTCGTGATGTGTGTAGTGTCTCTGTGTGTGTGTTCTGAGTCGTGATGTGTGTAGTGTCTTTGTGTGTGTGTTCCGAGTCGTGATGTGTGTAGTGTCTCTGTGTGTGTGTTCTGAGTCGTGATGTGTGTAGTGTCTTTGTGTGTGTGTTCATGAGTTGTTGTGATTGATGTTGTCATTTAGCGTAACTAATAGTTAGGTAAACAGAGCAGAAATGAAGAATAGCGAGAGAGACTGTGTGTGTGTGTGTGTGTGTGTGTGTGTGTGTGTGTGTGTGTGTGTGTAATACACTGAACAAAAATATAAACGCAACATGCAACAATTTCAAAGATTTGACTGAGTTACAGTTCTTATAAGGAAATCAGTCAATTGAAATGAATTCATGAGTCCCTGATCTATGGATTTCACATACAGATATGCATCTGTTGGTCACATACACTACATTACCAAAAGCATGTGGACACCTGCTCGTCGAACATCTCATTCCAAAATCATGGGCATTAATATGGAGTTAGTCCCCCCTTTGCTGCTATAACAGCCTCCACTCTTCTGGGAAGGCTTTCCACTAGAACATTGCTGTGGGGACTTGCTTCCATTCAGCCACAAGCATTAGTAAGGTTGGGCACTGATGTTGGGCGATTAGGCCTGGCTTGTAGTCGGCTTTCCAATTCAACCTAAATGTGTTCGATGGAGTTGAGGTAAGGGCTCTGTGCAGGCCAGTCAAGTTCTTCCACACCGTTCTTGAGAAACCATATCTGTATGAACCTTGCTTTGTGCGTGCGGGCATTGTCATGCTGAAACAGGAAAGGGTCTTCCCCGAACTGTTGGAAGCACAGCTTCATCTAGAATGTCATTGTATGTTGTTGCTCCTAGACGTTTGCACTTTACAATAACAGCACTTACTGTTGACCGGAGAAGCTCTTGCAGGGCAGAAATTTGACAAACTGACTTGTTGGAAAGGTGGCATCCTATGACGGTGCCACGTTGAAAGTCACTGAGCTCTTCAGTAAGGCCATTCTACTGCCAATGTTTGTCTATGAAGATTGCATGGCTGTGTGCTCGATTTTATACACCTGTCAGCAACGGCTGTGGCTGAAATAGCCAAATCCACTAATTTGAAGGGGTGTCCACATACTTTCTTTTAAATGTAGGGTTGTGGCTCAGAAAACCAGTCAGTATCTGGTGTGACCATCATTTGCCTCATGCAGCACGACACATCTCCTTCGCATAGAGTTGATCAGGCTGTTGATTGTGGTATGTGGAACTTTGTTCCACTCCTCTTCAAATGGCTGTGCGAAGTTGCTGGATATTGGCGGGAACTGGAGAATGCTGTCGTACATGTCGATCCAGAGCATCCCAAACATGCTCAATTGGTGACGTGTGGTGGGCATGGAAGAACTGGGGCATTTTCAGCTTCCAGGAATTATGTGCAGATCCTTGCGACATGCGGCTGTGCATTATCATGCTGAAACATGAGGTGATGGCGGCAGATGAATGGCACGGCAATGGGCCTAAGGATCTCGTCACGGTATCTCTGTGCGTTCAAATTGCCATCAATACAATTTAATTGTGATTGTTGTCTGTAGCTTATGCCTGCCCCATACAATAACCCCACCGCCACCATGGGACACTCTGTTCACAATGTTGACATCAGTAAACCGCTAGTCCACACAACGCCATACACACTGTTTGCCATTTTAATAGCAGTAAGGCCCGAGGGGGTGTGGTGTATGGGTATATGGCCAATGTTCCACGGCTAAGGGCTGTCCTTAGGCACGACGCAGAGTATATTGGTATATTGGCCATATAACACAAACCCCTGAGGTGCCTTATTGCTATTATAAACTGGTTACCAACTTAATTAGAGCAGTAAAAATATATGTTTTGTCATACCCGTGGTATACAGGTCTAATATACCACGGCTGTCAGCCAATCAGCATTCAGGGCTTGAACCAACCAGTTTATAAATCCACAACAATGCTTAAAATACACCAGGAGAATTAGATTTGTAAAGTGTAGTTGTGCTTTAATTCAAGTGCACAGGCACCTAGCATTATTTGGTTAGCAGTGTTTCTATAGCAGATGAGATGGAGTTTGCAAAAGAAATGGCCAATGGATTGACTCAAATAATCCTCACGATATCATTCTAACAGCATGGGCTACTTTGTAGCTAGTTGGCATTTAATTGAGAAGGTTTTTGGGAAAGTCTTTCCATCTACCAGAAGACAGTTAGGTCTGTCATTATCATCGCTGTATTTCTCCTGTTCCTTAATGGTTTGAAACCTGGACATTTGACTTTACGTTATGAGTCATGTTTTACCTTGCTTCAAAGTAGCCTTTAGCCAAAATCCCACCGTAGAAACGTGAAGGCAATTATTTTATAAAGACTTCCTCATATGTGCACTCCTGTTCTATTGTTTGTCTTTCAACTTTCTTTCATTGTCTAGCAGCCGAAGGCATTATCCTAATCATATATATAGCAACCAATGATAGTTGTTGCATCTTTAGATCCTCGCCTCTTTCAACATTTCTAATGGTGATTTCCATCTCTGTTCATGAAACCGCTAGAATGGTGTTTTCCTGTAAAATGCATTTTGGAACATTTTTGTGCGTAGGCCTGCCGCCGTGTGCACATTGCTGCGCCTAGAATGTGAAGAAATAATAGTTGATAAACATTTGAAGCTAAACATTGTGATCTTCTTCCATCAGCCTTATTAATTGATTCGACCTATACCTTCACTACATTACTTTGATAACGCATCAGTGGGGATTAAGAAGTGAGAATACACAATGCCCATAAACGAGTGTAGTGCGAGTACCCGAGTACACCTTCCACTAGTGTTGTCTGCTAATCCAGGACTAGTATAGACCTAGTGCACTACTTTTTGCGAGGGAAGTATTTTGTATTAATATTTGTGGAATCACTATCAGTGTAGCAGGAAGTACCTTCCAACAGTTGACCCGTTTCTGCCGGGCTACAGAAAGAGGTAAACAAAGAAGGGGAAAAGATGGATGAAAGAAAGCCCCCCCCCCTCGACTAGTTTGACCCGGCAAGGCAGAAAAAAGATGGATGTTTTCCTAAATGTGGGTGGGGGAGGGTAAAGGGAGGGAGGGGTAAGGGAATGAATGAAGGAGGGAGAAACAGCTGATTATACATCCACGGACACAGACACATACTCTCTTTTTTCTCTCCTCCATCCATCTATCATACAAGCCTTAATGAAACACTTATAAACATCAGTCTGCTATGAGGGGGTTGTGGAAAGGAAGTGGCCCTGACCTAACTCAGGAGGGAGGGAAAGAAACAGAAAGAAAAGAGAAAAAGAGGGAGAGACTACAAAGAAGGCCCCCACTCGACTACGGAAGAAGAGGCCTAAAATCCCCACAAGGTGTCCCTATTTAGCTCTCACGTGTAGTAAGAACGGGAATCAACAGTTGTTGGTAAGCAACTGCACAGAAGTTCTTGTAAGTACAGTATTTTAGTTCCCTTATAGAAAAGTTAGCATATTATTATATTCGTTGAGTTCATATTCAATACAGTAGAATGGGATATTGGGGGGGGGGGTATTCAGTATGATAAATGTGCTTTGTCAACAGTTGCTTGTTGCATGTTTGTTGTAAACGGGGTGAGTCAGAAGAACAGACAAGTCGAAAGTTGATCCCTTTAGTGGACCTGAGGATCACCGATAACCTGATCTGTGACACTAACACGGTTTCTTCCGCTGGTAGCTTGAAACTGTCACGTCAACATCAGTCGGTGTCGTGTTCATTAGGAACCAAACCGGTGAGGGATTAAGCTGAACACGTCCGAAACGTTTATGTTCAGTTACAAAACGTTTTGTTTACATTTTAAAAACGGTGTGCACTAGGCTATGACCTGAGCTGTCTGAACAAAGACATAAAAACAACCAACGGGAACAACTTCTATTCCAAAGAAGATGACATCGGTTTTGGCAAGCTCTGAACTTTCTGCATATGTTTTGAATCTTAACTTGTAAGAAGTGACGCGTCGTTTTCCGTAGGATTACAAAGAAACCAACAACTTCAAACATGAGCTACGTTCAGTTCGCATGAACGTTTGCTACGTTGCGGAACGGGTTGTACTCGACACGTCCCCCCCCCCCAAAAAAAACGTTATTGTACATAATTGAACTTTTGATGTACGTTTTGTCCCGTGTGGCGGGGAGTGTTGAAGCGGTGAGTGACGTGTTTAACGCTGCAGTGGCCGTGCTGACAGCCATCCCCAACCACTCCCAGTTTATCAAATGGTCGTTTAGAGCAGCACCGTTTACGTCAACGCAAAAAAAACGTACTGAACGCAGACCAGGAAATGTAGTAATTTGTCTACAGTCGACAGAAATAATGAATCAATCGTTGTCACAAGACTAATATGTCACTACTTGGCTAAGCGCACACATACAAAGGTCTTGCTCTGATTGTATTCCGTGTAGGGAATGTCGATGTAGTAAAATAGAGTAGTCTAGAATTTACCATAACATAACCCGATCTGGGGGGGATTACCATATAATATTAACACTAGCCTAAACGGTAAAGTGTTTCAACTGTGTAACAACAATCAGCTGTTGCAGACAATGTTACAAATGTAGCAACAGCACTTACTGTATCCGCTTATCGGTTGATCATGTGTCTAGAGTTACAGTGTAACTTGCTTACTGACTCATTCACTGATGTTGGTACATCAGCAGTTAGTTACAAGGGCAACAGCAGCCAGACGTGTGAGTAGCGACGTATAGATGTTAGTCTTGTGTGAAGTTTAGCCTACTCCGTTAGAAGGTAAACGTGTAACATATGTCAAGGAAGGGACGTTGTTATTCGTTAGAAAAGTGGAGTGTGTGTGTGTGTGTGTGTGTGTGGAGAGTCGATTATCAGTTATCGCGTTTGTGTTTTTGTTATCGTTTGCATTTTTTACGACCCACCAATGTTTGTCTTCAGCATAGGATATCAAGAAATCTATTGGTTGAGCAAAATGTTTTGACTTCTCTATAGCGATATATATATATATATATAGGGCATTGGGTTGCAAATCCTAAATACGTCCCGACAACTACATCTGTGTGAAGGGGAAGTAGCCTGCGATATGTCAAAAAGTATTTAACTTCGTCCTCTTGTCTGCTGAACCACATATTAGTCAAGCCGGGGAGAACAGTTGTAGGGAGTTTCTCATTCTTTACAAAGTAATGTTTCGATATTGGAAGAATTTATATAGAAAATACACATCGAATAACGACCGAGGTATATTCAACTTTAAGTTAATACTGAATATGTTGTTAATTGACAGAAACGTATAATCCAAATTTTTTTTTACTCCATTTATAGGCGCTGGAATGGACAACGCTGGGTATTGCAACGAGACCTATGAAAGCCTTCACAACCCGGCTAGCGATGATGAGTTGGTCGATATAGCTGGAGCCACGCTCGATTTCTCCAACACCGAGGACGTGCCGCCTCTAGACCCCGAATACGGCTCAGGTACGCGACTACACTACCGGGGGGAGAGAACTAGACGCTATGAAATAATAGTTGGGGAGTCATTGCTGTGTCTGTTTTTGTGAGTTACAACTGTTTTGGATTTTGAGTGTTCGTGAGTGGGGTTGATTGAAGACATGACAGTTGTCTACAGAGACTACTTTGATAAGCTTATCGCCCTCCTGCAGCACAGCTGCATGGTTCTTCGTTCAAGTCGATGTGTAATCTATCTCATCTCCTCTGACAGTAGCCCGACTCTGCCTGGATACTGGTGATTCTCTGATGATGTCACAGCCCCTATTAAGCCTTACTTGAAACTTGGCTTTGTGTTTCTGTGGTCAGGCCAGGTATCATATCCATAAAGCATCTCACTCCGAATAGGAGTGCTGATCAAATTTTCTTGGTCAATGTACACATGGTTAGATGTTATTGCGAGTGTAGCGAAATGCTAGGATCAGTGGACAGGTGGGGGGAGGGGTACCTAACATAGCAGGCATTAAATAAACTCCTGGAACTAGGTCCCCCACATTCTGGGCTGCATTCAGTACGTTTTTACTTTCTGGAACATTCAATTGAAAGGAAACGGTGCTGTACTGAACGGCCAAGGTTGGGGAATGGTGTCCACATTACCCATAAATCAGCACTCCTACTCTGAGGCTTTGTGGATAGTACCCAGATGTCTGGTCTGTGGTCAGACTCATTCACAGAGAAGCTTCTCCACTGTACTATTTTATTCTGTCCTCACATGGAATCATTTATTTTCTTCCGTCCAAAAGTATTTCCACAGTATAATATATTCCTTGTTCTCCGAGATTTAAATCACCAATTTAAACTGCTCTTTAAACTTCATACTCCTTCGGAAATAAATGTTCATCAACGTAGCCTAGCGACAGCTCCCCTGTCACACGTCTGTTACCGTGGTAATTGTCAGTCAATGATTACACCAGATCACGCTGTTCCAAGACTAAATGTTGATTTCTACAGGGTCAGGTGAGGGGGAAGGTTGGAGAGAGAGAGAGAGACGGGGAGGGGGAGAGAGAGACGGGGAGGGGGAGAGAGAGACGGGGAGGGGGAGAGAGAGACGGGGAGAGAGAGATGGGGAGGGAGACAGAGGCAGACCGATAGAGGGGGGAGTTTAATGCAGTACTTCCCCCCCCCCCCCCCTGTATTATACTCAATTCAACATGCTTTATTATTGGCATGACATAAGTACATATTTGTATTGCCAAAGCAGCATTGTGAACTGTGAGATTGTGGCCTTCTCCTTCATCTAAGCCTGTACAAATCACCCTCCTTCCTTCCTCAGTACAGCATGTCTCCCCTCTTACGACATCTCTGACTGGAACCTACCCCCACCAGTTTCTCTGGGATCCTGACTCACACATTGGCCTCGTTCCATTTCAGTCACAAACCCCTTCTCCTGGTCCCTAGTATCCCTTGAATGGTTAGCAATAGGGCTACAGGCTGTTATGGTGATGACTACATTGCCCTCATGTTTCTTACTTCTGTCCAGTCATTCTAGATCTGTGAACACTAACTGTAAAGGGCCTAGAAAGCAAGGGGCTAGTCTACCAAGAATCAAAACGAAACTGAGCCAGGCAACCACAAGAGCCTCCCCCACGTCTCACTAGTGTCACAGCTCATTGGGTCACACAGCCCATGTCACACAGCAGCCATTATGCAAAACCCCAGCCTTAATCTATTAGAAGCTATTTCCCAATGTCACCAAGCCCCTTGGCCTATCAGAAACTGTTTCCCAAGCCCCTCAACCTATCACAGGCTGGTTCCCAAGCCCCTCTCCCCAACACACTTCCTATACTATGAGTACGTTTTTCAGAGTATGGCATTTTCTCCCAGTTAGTATTAGCCAGAGTGTGGCTGGTGGATTCCCAGTGAGATGGTTTGGGGTTACGGTGGACAGAAAGCGTATGAGAACCTTTTGATGGAAGGGAGTAAGATTAAGGACCCTGTCTTTCAAAGATAATTCGTAAAAATCCAAATAACTTCACAGATCTTCATTGTAAAGTGTTTAAACACTATTTCCCATGCTTAATTAATGAACGTGCACCTGTGGAACGGTCATTAAGACACTAACAGCTTACAGACGGTTGGCAATTAAGGTCACAGTTATGAAAAAATTTAGGACTGTAAAGAGGCCTTACTACTGACTCTGCGGGACAGGTACAGGATGGCAACAACAACTGCCAGGAAGGCCCAGGAACTGCCAGGAACGCCCAGAAACTGCCAGGAACGCACAATCCCTCCATCAGTGCTCAGACTGTCCGTAATAGGCTGAGAGAGGCTGGACTGAGGGCTTGTAGGCCTGTTGTAAGGCAGGTCCTCACCTGACATCACCGGCAACAACGTCGCCTATGGGCACAAACCCACCAGACAGGACTGGCAAAAAGTGCTCTTCACTGACGAGTCACAGTTTTGTCTCACCAGGGGTGATGGTCGGATTCGCGTTTATCGTCGAAGGAATGAGTGTTACACCGAGGCCTGTACTCTGTAGCGGGATCGATTTGGAGGTGGAGGGTCCGTCATGGTCTGGGGCGGTGTGTCACAGCATCATCAGACTGAGCTTGTTGTCATTGCAGGCAGTCTCAACGCTGTGTGTTACAGGGAAGACCTCCTCCCTCATGTGGTACCCTTCCTGCAGACTCATCCTGACATGACCCTCCAGCATGACAATGCAACCAGACATACTGCTCATTCTGTGCATGATTTCCTGCAATGCAGGAATGTCAGTGTTCTGCGGTGGCCAGCGAAGAGCCCGGATCTCAATCCCATTGAGCACGTCTGGGACCTGTTGGATCGGAGGGTGAGGGCTAGGGCCATTTCCCCCAAGAAATGTCTGGGAAATTGCAGGTGCCTTGGTGGAAGAGTTAAAGTTTGCTGAAAATAAACGCAGATGACAGTGAGAGGACGTTTATTGTTGTTTAGGCCCCTAGCTTTGGCATCTATGTCAGTTGGACGCCACTTCTCTTTTTTTCCTTCTGCTAGTTTCTCGGATAGTTCCTCTGTTCTATCTGAATGGAGCTTGTAGAAATGGCAGTTCATTCTTCAGTCACATGATTTCCTAAAGTGGACAGAGTGGACAAATAAGAATTACAGTATGCATGACTTGGGTAGTGTCCTAAATGGCACCCGACTTCATGATTTGTGCACTACATTTGACTAGAACCCTGTGGCTTCACTTATAACCAGGTCCACTACCTAGTGCATTGTTACTAAAAGGGGGATACAGTGTCAGTTGAGACTTGATCCTGTTTTGTGAGAGTGTAAAAATTATAATTTTCTAATTAAAATCTGATCTTACATGCTGACCACACCGCTCGCGCTCCATCGCTCGCATGTTTGATTTTTGTCCACCCACACCAGATGCGATCAGGACACGCAGGTTGAAATATCAAAACAAACTATATTAATTTGGGTACAGGTCGAAATGCATTAAACATTTATGGCAATTTAGCTAGCTAGCTTTCTGTTGCTAGCTAATTTGTCCTGGGATAAAAACATTGGGTTGTTATTTTACCTGAAATGCACAAGATCCTCTACTCCGACCATTAATCCACAAATTAAAGGGTAAACCAAGTTTGTTTTCTCTTCATCTCTCCTCCTTCAGGCTTCTTCTTCTTTGGACTTTATATCTCACACACATTATCAATGAACCCTCCAGGTACAAACCCAAATCCGTAAACAGGGCACCCTCATAGATATCATCCTAACTAACTCGCCCTCCAAATACACCTCTGCTGTTTTCAACCAAGATCTCAGCAATCACTGCCTCATTGCCTGCATCTGTAATGGTTCTGCGGTCAAACGACCACCCCTCATCACTGTCAAACGCTCCCTAAAACAATTCAGCGAGCAGGCCTTTCTAATCGACCTGGCCCGGGTATCCTGGAAGGATATTGACATTATCCCATCAGAAGAGGATGCCTGGGTATTCTTTAAAAGTGCTTTCCTCACCATCTTAAATAAGCATGCCCCATTCAAAAAATGTAGAACCAGGAACAGATAAAGCCCTTGGCTTTCTCCAGACCTGACTGCCCTTGACCAGTACAAAACATCCTGCGGCATTCTGCATTCGCATCGAATAGCCCCCGTGATATGCAACTTTTCAGGGAAGTTAGGAACCAATATACACAGGCAGTTTGAAAAAGCTAGCCTTAGCTTTCCTAACAGAAATTTGCATCCTGTAGCACAAACTCAAAAGTTCTGGGACACTGTAAAGTCCATGGAGAATAAGAGCACCACCTCCCACTGCACTGAGGCTAGGAAACACTGTCACCACTGATAAATACACTATAATTTAGAATTTCAAGAAGCATTTTTCTACGGCTGGCCATGCTTTCCACCTGGCTACCCCTACCCCGATCAATAGCCCTCCACTCCCCACAGCAACTCGCCCAAGCCTCCCCCATTTCTCCTTCACCCAAATCCATATAGCCAATGTTCTGAAAGAGCTGCAAAATCTGGACCCCTACATATCAGCTGGGCTAGACAATCTGGACCCTCTTTCTAAAATGATCTGCCGAAATTGTTGCAACCCCTATTACTAGCCTGTTCAACCTCTCTTTCGTATCATCTCCGATTCCCAAAGATTGGAAAGCTGCCACGGTCATCCACCTCTTCAAAGGGGGAGACACTCTAGACCCAAACTGTTACAGACCTATATCTATCCTACCCTGCCTTTCTAAGGTCTTCGAAAGCCAAGCTAACAAACAGATTACCGACCATTTCGAATCGCACCGTACCTTCTCCGCTATGCAATCTGGTTTCAGAGCTGGTCATGGGTGCACCTCAGCCACGCTCAAGGTCCTAAATGATATCATAACTGCGATCGATAAGAGACATTACTGTGCAGCTGTATTCATCGACCTGGCCAAGGCTTTCGACTCTGTCAATCACCACATTCTTATCGGCAGATTCAACAGCCTTGGTTTCTCAAATGACTACCTCGCCTGGTTCACTAACTACTTCTCTGATAGAGTTCAGTGTGTCAAATCGGAGGGCCTGTTGTCCGGACCTCTGACAGTCTCTATGGGTGTGCCACGGTTCAAATCTCGGGCCGACTCTCTTCTCTGTATACCCCAATGACGTCGCTCTTGCTGCTGGTGATTCTCTGATCCACCTCTACGCAGACGACACCATTCTGTATACCTCTGGCCCTTCTTTGGACACTGTGTTAACTAACCTTCAGACGAGCTTCAATGCCATACAACTCCTTCCGTGGGCTCCAACTGCTCTTAAATGCAAGTAAAACTAAATGCATGCTCTTCAACCGGTCGCTACCAGCACCTGTCCGCCCGTCCAGCATCACTACTCTGGACGGTTCTGACTTAGAATATGTGGACAACTACAAATACCTAGGTGTCTGGTTAGACTGTAAACTCTCCTTCCAGACTCACATTAAACATCTCCAATCCAAAATGGGCTTCCTATTCCGAATGGGCTTCCTATTCCGCAACAAAGCATCCTTCACTCGTGCTGCCAAACATACCCTTGTAAAACTGACCATCCTACCGATCCTCGACTTTGGCGATGTCATTTACAAAATAGCCTCCAACACTCTACTCAGCAAATTAGATGCAGTCTATCACAGTGCCATCCGTTTTGTCACCAAAGCCCCATATACTACCCACCACTGCGACCTGTATGCTCTCGTTGGCTGGTTCTCGCTTCATACTCGTCGCCAAACCCACTGGCTCCAGGTCATCTACAAGTCTCTGCTAGGTAAAGCCCCGCCTTATCTCAGCTCACTGGTCACCATAGCAGCACCCACCCGTAGCACGCGCTCCAGCAGGTATATCTCACTGGTCACCCCCAAAGCCAAATCTTCCTTTGGCTGCCTTTCCTTCCAGTTCTCTGCTGCCAATGACTGGAACGATCTGCAAAAATCACTGACGCTGGAGACTCTTACCTCCCTCACTAACTTTAAGCACCAGCTGTCAGAGCATCTCACAGATCACTGCACCTGTACATAGCCCATCTGTAAATAGCCCATCCAACTTCCTCATCCCCATACTGTATTTATTTATACATTTATTTATCTTGCTCCTTTGCACCCCAATATCTCTACTTGCACATTCTCATATATATATTCTGCACATCTACCATTCCAGTGTTTAATTGCTATGTTGTAATTACCTCGCCACCATGGCCTATTTATTGCCTTATCTTACCTCATTTGCACTCACTGTATAGACTTTTTGTTTTCTTTTGTTCTACTGTATTATTGACTATGTTTATTCCATGTGTAACTCTGTTTGTGTCAACTGCTTTGCTTTATCTTGGCCAGGTCACAGTTGTAAATGACAACTTGTTCTCAACTAACCTACCTGGTTAAATAAAGGACTTGTTCTCAACTAACCTACCTGGTTAAATAAAGGACTTGTTCTCAACTAGCCTACCTGGTTAAATAAAGGACTTGTTCTCAACTAGCCCACCTGGTTAAATAAAGGTGAAATAATAAAATAACATATGGCGGTTGGCAACCAACTTTAAGGTGCTTTACCACCACCAACTGGACTGTGGACCTCAGTTCATCTTTCAATCACCCACGTGGGTATACGCTCCTAAAAACCAATGAGGAGATGGGAGAGGCGGGACTTGCAGCGCGTCAAGCGTCACAAATAGAACCAAGTTTTATTTCAGCGCCTGGCCACGCAGACGCTCGCGAGCAGTATTGGTGCAATGATTGAATAACATGTATGTGTAAATTTATTTTGCAGCGCACGCGCCACGCGGGCTGTGTGGTCAGCATGTTATAGAATGATAATTGCCTGAAATAGTTGTTTCCAATATTATTTCTCCTCATTACACAACTGTGTAATTGTATTTTATTATGTCTTATCAGTAGTGGTACATAGATTACATATTACAGCCAATTATCCAGCCATCTCGGGGGGGGGGGGGGGTGGGTGTGTGTGTGTGTGTGCTGGAGGAGGTCCGGAGTCCATGTGATTCACTGCTACGATGTGTTTTTTTAGGTTGTTGCAATGAGATGAATTGTTAATTTTTAAACTTCTCTTCTGTCAGCTGATTCAGCATACTGAGCTAACCTTACAGAGGAGCTCTATCACTCAACTCATTGGGGCTGTTTCCCCGATGCACATTTTTAATAAAGTACTTTGAATGGACAATCTATTGAGGCTCAGTCTGTGAGACTAGAGTTTCACTTCAAGTTACAGTCATTAACACTATTTTTTTTTAAAGGTTGTGTGTGTGTGTGTGTGTGTGTGTGTGTGTGTGTTTGCTCATCTGTGGTCCTGGACTGAGCTGTTCGTTTCCTATGACCTAGATTTTGGGGTTCTGATCAGCTATTTTAAAACTGTGGGTTGAAGCAGAGGCTGCGTTCATCCTGATGTGATGCAGGGTCTTCCTCTGGGTAGCCTGCCCTTCATCTGGTGTGTGTGCAAGCGTGGGATTTGATGCTAGGTGCTGTAGGCGCGTCTCTTCCTTCAGCTAACCTCCTGTAAAGCTTGGTCTGCTGTACTGTAGGCGCGTCTCTTCCTTCAGCTAACCTCCTGTAAAGCTTGGCCCGCTGTACTGTAGGCACGTCTCTTCCTTCAGCTAACCTCCTGTAAAGCTTGGTCTGCTGTACTGTAGGCGCGTCTCTTCCTTCAGCTACCTCCTGTAAAGCATGGCCCGCTGTACTGTAGGCACGTCTCTTCCTTCAGCTAACCTCCTGTAAAGCTTGGTCTGCTGTACTGTAGGCGCGTCTCTTCCTTCAGCTACCTCCTGTAAAGCATGGCCCGCTGTACTGTAGGCACGTCTCTTCCTTCAGCTAACCTCCTGTAAAGCTTGGCCTGCTGTACTGTAGGCACGTCTCTTCCTTCAGCTAACCTCCTGTAAAGCTTGGCTTGCTGTACTGTATGTCTCTGTGTATATAACTGGTTTAGAGTAGTACTTGAGTACTCCATTCAAGGTTTGTATTTGTTGACTAATGATCAAATACATGAACTTGAAATTTTACAAATGGAACTATTTAGCATGTCTCATTTGCAAGCACTGACAACATGTCAAACTCTTAAGATGCCAGGCAGGCAGACAGACATAGTTTCTCTTCCCTTTAGAAACCAGCCAGGCGTGTCCTGTCATCACCTGAGATCATTTAACCCCACAGTGACAATAGAACCACTGTGTACGTTTACACTGCTGGCCGTTTCTGTCTTCACCTTGTTATAGCTGCAGCCCGTCTCCACCTTGTTATAGCTGCAGCCCGTCTCCACCTTGTTATAGCTGCAGCCCGTCTCCACCTTGTTATAGCTGCAGCCCGTCTCCACCTTGTTATAGCTGCAGCCCGTCTCCACCTTGTTATAGCTGCAGCCTACCTTTCTTCAGTCACATTGTGAGGTGTGATCTGATCATAGCTATGACACGTTTTGTTCATCTTTATTACAGTAGAATCAGGTTCTAGATTAGGTATGTAAATAAAGGTAATACATATGGCTAGTGTTGAGCCCTATGCTTTATACAGCGCCTTCAGAAAGTATTCAGACCCCTTGACTTTTCCCACATTTTTGTTACGTTACAGCCTTATTCTAAAAAATTTTCCCCCCTCATCAATCTACACACAATACCCCATAATGACAAAGCGAAGACAGGTTTTTAGAAATGTTTGCAAATGTATTAAAAATAATAAACATTTACCTCCAGATCAGACTGTGAGAAACTCCCCAAATACAGGTGTGCCAAGAAGACTCCAGGCTGTAATCGCTGCCAAAGGTGCTTTAGCAAAGTTCTGAGTAAAGGGTCTGAATGCTTATGTAATTGTCATATTTCTTTTTAAAATTTTATAAATTTGCAAAAAATGTCTACAAACCAGTTTTTGCTTTGTCATTATGGGTTATTTTAGAATAAGGCTATGTAACAAAATGTGGAACAGAATGTGGAAAAAGTCAAGGGGTCTGAATTCTTTCCGACTGTACTGTTGAAAGTAATACAGCCCTGTCTGTCCACTATAGGTTTAGGTTCAGTCCATGGCCTGAAAACGTTCAATAACGTTTTGTTTAGATTCCTAGATAGGATGTATATAGACAATACAAAATAGACCGTAAAATAAACATGTGAATACAGTGTTTTCAGAAAGTATTCTCATAACCTTTGACTTATTCCATGATAACAAAGTGAAAACATGTTTTACAAATTTACTGAAAATAAATACATTTACGTAAGTGTTCCCACCCCTGAGTCACTACATGTTAGTATCACCTTTGACAGGGATTACAGCTGTGAATCTTTCTGGGTAAGTCTCTAAGAGCTTTACACACCTTGAGTATACAATATTTGCACATTATTCTTTAAAAAAAATCATAATTTCTGTGAAGTTGGTTACTGGTCATTGCTGAACAGCCATTGTTCATCTCCTGCCATAGATTTTCTAGCAGATTTAAGTCAAAACTGTAACTAGGCCACACAGGAATATTCAATGTTGTCTTGGTAAGCAACTCCAGTGTATATTTGGCCTTGTGTTTTAGGTTATTGTCCTGCTGAAAGGTGAATTTGTCTCCTAGTGTCTGTTGGAAAGCAGATTGAACCAGGTTTTCCTCTAGGATTTTGCCTGTGTTTAGCTCTTATTTTTATCAACATGGGTATGCTTGCCGATGACAAGCATACCCATGACATGATGCAGCCGACATGATGCAGCCAACTCCATGCTTGAAAATATGAAGTGGTACTCGGGGATGTGTTGGATTTGACCCAAACATAACGCTTTGTATTCAGGACATAAAGTTAATTTATTTGCAAAATGTTTTACTTTAGTGACTTATTGCAAAACATGAATATTTTTATTCTGTACAGGCTTCCTCCTTTTCACTCTAATTTAGGTTAGTATTGTTCAGTAACTACAAGGTTGTTGATCCATCCTCAGTTTTCTCCCATCACAGCCATTAAACTCTGTAGCTGTTTTAAAGTCACCATTGGCCTCATGGTCAAATCCATGAGCAGTTTCCTTCCTCTCCGGCAACTGAGTTAGGAAGGACACCTGAATCTTTGTAGTGACTGGGTGTATTGATACACCATCCAAAGTGTAATTAATAACTGCACCATGCTCAAAGGGATATTCAATGTCTGCTTTGTTTTATTTTTACCCATCTACCAATAGGGGCCCTTCTTTGCGAGGCATTGGAAAACCGCTCTGGTCTTTGTGGTTGAATCTGTGTTTGAAATTCACTGCTCGACTGAGGGACCTTACAATTATCTATATGTGTTGGGTTCAGAGATGAGGTAGTCATTTAAAAATGTTAAACACCATTATTGCAAACCGAGTGAGTCCATGCAACTTATTATGTGACTGGTTAAGCACATTTTTACTCCTTAACTTATTTAGGATTGTCATAACAAAGGGGTAGAATACGTATTGACACACATTTCAGCTGTACATTTTGTATTCATTTCTAAAAAGATAATTCCACTTTGACGTTATGGGGTATTGTCTGAAGTCCATTGAATCCGTTCTTCAGGCTGTAATACAACAAAATGTGTTAAAAGTCATAGTGTACTTTCTGAAGTGCACTAGTTTTGACCCAGAGCTCTATGGGTCCTGGTCAAAAGTAGTGCACTATAAAGGGACTAGGGTGACATTTGGGGAAACAAGACTTCCACTCTGACTGACGATTGGTGGCTGCTGTGTTGTTTTCAGTGGAATAACCACTGTGTTTTCACCAGGGACCGTATTGTGTTTCGCACAAAAAGCTGAAATCGGGCTGCTTCCTGTGTCACTTCCTGTTGTCGTTAGAGAGATGTTGATTAGTTGTTTATGTGGTTATTTTCGCGGGCGCTAACTCGGTTTGAAATGGCACTCTATTCCTCAAAGGGCTGTGGTTAAAAGAGAATCTCCTCGCCTCCTTCTCTAAACCCATTGGAGGAGAAGGTCAGAGGGGAGGGACCTCTGGCTTTCTCATCCAATGGGTTTTGAGAAGAAAAGACAGACTGAGGAGTTGATTGTCCCGTAGGGAATAGGGTCCTGTTTGGGAAACATCCTCTGCCTGTCTGGTTTGTGGAGTTTTTGTTTCTTGGGAAATGTGTCTAAGGTCAGTCACACAAATGTTATTTTAATAATGTATGTAGTATTGTTTTCAAAGGCGTTATCGATAGGAGTCTACAATGCACATTTATTTTCTAATAATGCTCTTTCACATTTTATTTAGTTGGTAACTGTGTGTGTGTGTGTGTGTGTGTGTGTGTGTGTTTTAACAAATCCTTCTCTCCCTCCCTCCAAGGCTACGGTAATACCGGTTACTCTAATGGTATGACCGGTAACGGTAAGCTGATGGACCTACTAGATGAGCCGGTACCGGGGGTAGGGACCTACGAAGACTTCAATACCATCGACTGGGTCAGAGAGAAGAGCAAGGACCGTGACCGCCACAGAGAGGTGGGTTCATGGTCACAGCTTTCTCTATTCATCTTTCATTGGTTCCTCACAGCCATCTTCTCAGAACTCATTGGAGAAGGAAGCCCATGGCCCCTCCCCTCTGACCTTCTCCAATGAGTGTTGGGAAGGAGGCGAGGAAAGACGATGAATTGATGAAGAGACTTTTTATTTAAATGACATTTTACCAGGTTAGTCTCACTGAGATTAAAATCTATTTTACAGTCGATACCTGGCCAGTATAGCAGCACTCGAAGTGTGACACATTTCCAACACAAAACAGTTTTAAAAACACCAATTTCATTGAGCAAGATGCTTTGGGACGGTGTGGTGCGTCTAGGTGAAAACATTGACATCCCCCCCGCTTCGTTGACCACCGTAGTTTTAACCCTCGCTATGAACTCATCCGAAGAGACAAGCGTCTAATTGAATGACCTTCCAGCTCAGCACGGGCCTTACACGCAGTCAACAAAACACGCAGGTAGTTGGCATTTGTCCACTGGACATTGTAGGTGAAATGGGAGCTGTCTCAGTGTTGCATTAGGAATGAAAATGTACCAATGGCTTTGTCTCCTAAGAGCTAAGGAAGGCCAGCCCGTGTCATGATGTCATGTTGCCATGGTCACTACAGTAACCGTAGCTGACCTTAGAGGAAATAAGGGTGATGGCCTAATGAAAACTCCCTCCCTCCCTCTCCAGATCACCAGTAAGAGTGAGCAGTCTACCTGGGCCCTGCTCCACAGCATCAGTGATGCCTTCTCTGGCTGGCTCCTCATGCTGCTCATAGGACTCATGTCTGGTGTGTGTAACTCAGCTTCCTATACAGTAGAATATTCCTCTTTGCTCCTTTCTCTTTCTCAAACTCTATCCCCTCTTTCATCTCCCTCTTTTTCTCTCCTCTCTCCTTTCTCTCTGTCCTCTCTCTCTTCTCTTCTCTCTCTGTCCTCTCTTCTCTGTCCTCTCTCTCTCTCTGTCCTCTCTCTCTCTCTCTCTGTCCTCTCTCTCTCTGTCCTCTCTCTCTCTCTGTCCTCTCTCTCTCTGTCCTCTCTCTCTCTTCTCTTCTCTCTCTGTCCTCTCTCTCTCTGTCCTCTCTCTCTCTGTCCTCTCTCTCTCTGTCCTCTCTCTCTCTGTCCTCTCTCTCTGTCTCCAGGTGCTCTAGCAGGCTGTATAGACATCTCAGCCCACTGGTTAACAGACCTGAAGGAAGGTGTGTGTCTGTCTGGCTTCTGGTTCAACCATGAACACTGCTGCTGGGGCTCTAACCAAACCACCTTTCAAGAGAGGGACAAGTGTCCACAGTGGCAGAGCTGGGCTGAACTGCTGGGTGGTAGCTCAGAGGTGAGGAGGGGGAAGAGGGCGGGAGGGGTGTGTGTGTGTGTGTGTGTAAGCATTTGTTGATCATTTTAAAATAATAACTTCCCATATTTGAGTTTCTACTTTTTTTGTGACTTTTTTTGTGATGAATTTTCAGTTGTGTGTGAGTTCCCTCTGGTGGTGGTTGAGACACATTACTTGGTGTCTAGTCACATGACCAGATTACAGTACTGTTCAACCCTGTCTTTCCTCTGTGTCCTGTAGGGGGCAGCAGCGTACATAGTCAACTACCTGATGTTCATGTTGTGTGCTCTACTGTTCTCCTTCCTGGCTGTCATTCTGGTCCGGGCTTTTGCACCTTACGCCTGTGGATCAGGAATACCAGAGGTGAACACACACACACACACACACATTCAGCCTTTAGCTCAGTGGGCTAACTAACACAGTTTTGGTTCAGACAGACACACACTCAGATATGACAAAAGTGTTACAAAAGACTAAAGCTTTTTTTCTGAAAAAAATATTTGTTTGTCACTCCTGGCCTTTTTCAGTCTCATCGAAGTGCGTCCAGTTCTATTGAACCCTTAGAAACCCTCTGTTTTACTAAATCCAGAGTGCTAAGACTGCTCAAGGAGATATTTTTCTGAAATACAAAAACATATAAAAAATAAATGGGATACAAAAAATAGATGCAGATGTGTGGTTTACATCACTTAAAGCACAATGATATACGTAACAGACTTTTGAAGTGATTAATACTTCACCAAAAAGGAATATTTATCTTTGAAAACGTACTCTGACGTGTCAACATGAACATTGAATTTCAGAAACTCACTTTTTTATTTTTTGTACAATTTTCTAAATGTAATCACTACCAGGTGTTTAAAGCCATACCGGGATCGCTCTCGTCTGTATTTCTGAGAAAACAGTCCCAAATGACACCCTATCCTCTGTAAAAGTCCACTAGGACACTATATTATATATGGAATCGAGTGCCGTTTGGGATGCGGCCAGTTTGTTTTGGAGTGAAGACCATATCTGTGTTATTGGGGTTGTCACTGACCTCTTGTCCTTCGAAATTGGGCTAAAACACTTTCAGTTGTAGCCACAACTACTGACACACACACACACACACACTAGCATCATGACGCTGGCAGACACACTGTCCAATGATATGTTTGGCTCACGCATAGAATCAGATCTGTTCCTTGTTTTTTTTGGCGACAGAACACACACACAGTCATTTACACACACACAACGTGCCAACCCCCCCCCCCCAAAAAAAAAAACCCCGACTGCGTTTTTATCTCCCTTGTCATATTGGGGCAAATGTCACCAAACAAAACAATGAATCCCTTCATGATTTGAAATGGGGAGATGTACAATGATTCCAGGCTGTATCACAACTGGCTGTGATTGGTAGTCCCACAGGGCGGTGCACAATTGGCCCAGCGTCGTCTGGGTTTGGCCGGGGTAGGCAGTCATTGTAAATAAGAATTTGTTCTTAACTGACTCGCCTAGTTAAATATATATTTTTTTAATGCCTCAAATGGCACCCCATTCCCTACGTAGTTCCCTATTTATCTGGTGACATATAGGGCACTATATAATGAATAGGGTGCCATGTAGGACACAGACCCTGTAGGAGAAAGAGACGGTCCCATTGGGACTTGACTGACATCTCAAACTGAGGTAACAGCAGTGTGAAAGCCTGTCAAAGGTCCCACATTGAAGAGAGATGTTTTAAAACCCATTATTGACACATTGGTAGTGTTTTGCAACAACCACACCATTTTTAACATCGATGTCCTCATGTTCACCTCTGTCTGAGTGATCGAGTAAGCATGTCTTTGTTCTGCAAACTGTCTGGTTGTGCTTTTTGGTGAGTGTGTTAGTTTGGGTTTTTCACTTGGTTGTGTTTAAACGGTAGAAAACTGACTGAAACAAGGATTGACCACCTGGATGTGACCAATCCTAAACTTGTTGTTTTAATTTTTCGTTGCAAAATGATTTGCTACGGCGTGCCCTAATGAACTTGAACCAAATTTCCTTGCTTCTACAGAAGCCTCACTTGGTTTTCTCCATAACCTCCAGACCCTAACCCCCTCTCCCCTCCCGTGTCTCCCCAGATAAAGACCATCCTCTCTGGGTTCATCATTAGAGGCTACCTGGGGAAATGGACCCTGATCATCAAGACAATTACCCTGGTCCTGGCTGTCTCTTCTGGTACTGCTCTCACGCTCCGTCTTTCTCTCAAGTGCTCTCTCACTTTATCGCTCTCTCGCTTTCTCTATCGCTCTCGCGCTCTCTCTTTCCTGTTTTTTTTCTCTCTCGCTTTCTCTCTGAGCAGTAAACATTACACTCACAGAAGTGTACAGTGTTCTAACAATGTACAAATAGTTAAAGTATGAAAGGGAAAATAAAAAACCTGATATAGGTTGTATTTACAATGTTTGCTGCACTGGTTGCCCTTATGGCAACTATCTCTCTCCCTCTTTCTGCCTCTATAAACTGTACATAAACACTGACTTGTCTTTCTGCCTCTATAAACTGTACATAAACACTGACTTGTCTTTCTGCCTCTACAAACTGTACATAAACACTGACTTGTCTTTCTGCCTCTACAGGTCTCAGTCTTGGCAAGGAAGGCCCCCTGGTCCATGTAGCATGTTGCTGTGCTAACATCCTCTGTCATCTGTTCACAAAGTACCGACAGAACGAAGCAAAACGACGAGAGGTGAGAGAAGAGAGGAGGACTGATGTTTGAATCATCTCAGTAGAGATGAAATAGATAATTGTCCATTTTGTTAGAATCGTGGTTGCATCTCAATACTGTGCAGAGGCCTCCTCTTATTGTCTCTATTACCTTCATCTGAATATTTTGTGTTAGTGTATAGTGATCTACCCATCTGTCCTAGGTATTATCTGCAGCCGCAGCAGTGGGTGTGTCTGTGGCCTTTGGAGCCCCTATAGGAGGAGTACTGTTCAGTCTGGAAGAGGTAAGGGAACCCATGTCCAACTCTTAACCTGAATTATGAGACTAAAACATTCGGGTATAAGCCCGGAGATTTCACCAATGTTACTTTTTCTTCACCAATGTTATTGTTGAGCTCTAAAATTCTAAGTAAGCGACTTGAACAAATGCTTACTACTGCGTGTATATGAAACTAGTCCTTTTGACCGGTGCAGGAGACTTCCAGACCTTCTCTCTTCTCCCTCTGTCCAGGTGAGCTACTACTTCCCTCTGAAGACTCTGTGGAGGTCGTTCTTCGCTGCGCTGGTGGCAGCCTTCACTCTCCGCTCCATCAACCCGTTTGGTAACAGCCGACTTGTCTTGTTCTACGTGGAGTTCCATACCCCCTGGCACATGGTGGAGCTGGTCCCGTTCATCCTGCTGGGCATCTTCGGTGGCCTCTGGGGGGCGCTCTTCATCAGGGCTAATATCGCCTGGTGCAGAAGACGTGAGTAGGAGGGAGGGATGAGGGAGGAGGAGAGGGAGGAGGAGAGGGATGAGGGAGGAGATGAGGGAGGAGGAGAGGGATGAGGGAGGAGGAGAGGGATGAGGGAGGAGGAGAGGGATGAGGAGGGAGGAGGGAGGAGGGAGGGAGGAGAGAAAGACTACTTATAATGAATGACCCTCTGTTTCTCTCCTGTTCCAGTTTTGATTGACTAACTGATTGAATGGTTTATTAATTGATTATTAATTGATTAACACAATAATGAAGTGATGGACTTCCTCCTCTCTCCAGGTAAGACCACTCGTCTGGGCCACTACCCGGTGCTGGAGGTCTTGGTGGTAACTGGAATCACAGCCCTCCTCTCCTTCCCTAACAGTTACACCAGGATGAGTGGGTCAGAGCTGATCTCAGAACTGTTTAATGACTGTTCTCTACTGGATTCCTCACAGCTGTGTGACTACAACAGCTCTGAGAACAGGTACTAACTGGGGAAGGGAGTGTGTGTGTTTTTAAATGTTGTCAACTAATATTTACTTATTTAATTCCTTCAGGTCTGACTCTGGTGTGTTTAGTGCCAGCCTCACTGATAGGGCGTTCAGTAACACACTCCCTGATAGGCCAGCTGGACCAGGTGTGTACACAGCGCTATGGCAACTGGCACTGGCCCTCTTCTTCAAGATGCTGGTCACCGTGGTTACCTTCGGCATGAAGGTAGGTATAGGATAGGAGGTGGATTGTGTGATTTTTACTTTTTTTTTAATCTTGTTTTACATATTTTTTATTTAAAAAATGGTGATATTTTTGTGTGATATATTCTCTGATCACCTTGTCCGAGCCAGGACAGCCCATAGGGTAGGAGCCTGTTTCTGTAGTGAGGCAGCTTGTGGCTAGGACACTAGTAACAGCAAGAAGGACAATCATTATTTGACAATTGGGTCCATGCTCATCCACTCCCTCCATCTCTCCAGGTTCCCTCCGGTCTCTTCATCCCCAGTATGGCTGTAGGGGCGATAGCAGGCAGACTACTGGGAGTTGCCATGGAACAGATGGCGTTAAACCATCATGACTGGCTCATCGTCAAGGGCTGGTGCTCGTCAGGGGCGGACTGTATCACACCAGGGCTCTACGCTATGGTGGGGGCGGCTGCATGTCTGGGTGAGGAGGTCATTAGAATACTACAGTGGGGGCGGCTGCATGTCTGGGTGAGGAGGTCATTAGAATACTACAGTGGGGGCGGCTGCATGTCTGGGTGAGGAGGTCATTAGAATACTACAGTGGGGTCGGCTGTATGTCTGGGTGAGGAGGTCATTAGAATACTACAGTGGGGTTAGACGTATGTCTGGGTGAGGAGGTCATTAGAATACTACAGTGGGGGCGGCTGCATGTCTGGGTGAGGAGGTCATTAGAATACTACGGTGGGGTTAGACCACTATGGTGGGGGCGGCTGCATGTCTGGGTGAGGAGGTCATTAGAATACTACAGTGGGGTTAGACCACTATGGTGGGGTTGCTGTATGTCTGGGTGAGGAGGTCACTAGAATACTACAGTGGGGTTAGACCACTATGGTGGGGGTTGCTGTATGTCTGGGTGAGGAGGTCATTAGAATACTACGGTGGGGTCGGCTGTATGTCTGGGTGAGGAGGTCACTAGAATACTACAGTGGGGTTAGACCACTATGGTGGGGTCGGCTGCGTGTCTGGGTGAGGAGGTCACTAGAATACTACGGTGGGGTTAGACCACTATGGTGGGGGTGGCTGCATGTCTAGGTGAGGAGGTCATTAGAATACTACAGTGGGGTTAGACGTATGTCTGGGTGAGGAGGTCATTAGAATACTACAGTGGGGTTAGACCACTATGGTGGGGGCGGCTGTATGTCTGGGTGAGGAGGTCACTAGAATACTACAGTGGGGTTAGACCACTATGGTGGGGTTGCTGTATGTCTGGGGTTTATCTTAGTGGTTCAAATCACACTTCTATAGTGTTCCTTTTTTAGTATGCAGTAGTCAGAAGTGTCTTCAATAACTTGTTCCCCAAGATACTGTCCCATCCCTCTTTCCCTCCCCCCCTCTTGGCGAATACCTTCTCCCACCTTTGACGAATACCTTCTCCCCCCTCTTGACGAATACCTTCTCCCCCCTTTGACGAATACCTTCTCCCCCCTTTGACGAATACCTCCTCCCTCCCCCCTTTGACGAATACCTTCTCCCCCCCCCCCCTTTGACCAATACCTCCTTCCTCTCTCCAGGTGGTGTCACCCGTATGACCATATCGCTGGTGGTCATCATGTTTGAGCTGACGGGCGGTCTGGAGTACATCGTTCCTCTGATGGCTGCGATCATGACGTCTAAGTGGGTAGCGGACGCGTTGGGGCGTGAGGGGATCTACGAAGCCCACATCCGACTCAACGGTTACCCCTTCCTGGAAACCAAAGAGGAGTATGAACACAAGGTAAGTCTTTAGATTTATTTTTGTTCAGGGAGCATGAATCACAGACAGCTTCTTGCTACTAATTCTCATCCGAACAAAGTTAGATTGCTTTATGTTGTAAGAGTAGCATTTTTCTTGTCTTTCATTTAGCCTATATAGAGCTTTGAGGTTCCTCTGATCCTATCTTAACTCCTCTCAGACCCTGGCTCAGGACGTGATGCGCCCTAGGCCATCGGACCCTCTCCTAGTCGTGCTCACTCAGGAGGGTATGAGTGTAGGGGAGATAGAAGGGGTGATGGCAGACACGGACTACAGTGGCTTCCCCGTAGTGGTGTCACAGGAGTCTCAGAGACTAGTGGGCTTCGTACTGAGGAGGGACCTGGTCATATCTCTAGGTGAGTATCTCTGTCTATATGTGACTGTCTGTGTCTCTGTGTTTGTCTGTCTCTCTCTCTGTTTGCACAGTGTGTTTGTCTCTCTCTCTTTCTCGCTCTCTTTCTCTCTCTTTCCCTCGCTCGCTCTGTTTGCACAGTGTTTGCCAATCAGTGCCACAGGGGGTATGTTTGCCAATGGACATAGTTGACAGTAAGGTGTATCAATGTTAGACTGTGTCTGACCTGTATTTGCTAACGTGTGTCTGTTAATGTGTGATCTTCAGGTATGTGTGTCTGTGAGGCCCATTACAAGTCAGTGTGTGTGTTCTGCATATCACCGAGTGTACAAAACATTAAGAACACCTTCCTAATATTGAGTTGCACCCCCCAGTGGTAGCCTCAAGTCGTTGGGACATGGTCTCTACAAGGTGTTGAAAGCATTCCACAGTGATGCTGGTCCATGTTGACTCCAATGCTTCTCACTGTTGTGTCAAGCTGGCTGGATGTTCTTTGGGTGGTGGACTATTCTTGAAACACACGGGAAACTGTTGAGTGTGAAAAACCCTGCAGCGTTGCAGTTCTTGACTCAAACCGGTGCGTCTGGCACATACTACCATACCCTGTTCAAAGACACTTCAATATTTTATCTTGTCCATTCACCCTCTGAATGATACACGTCTCAAGGCTTAAAAATCCTTCTTTAACCTGTCTCCTACCCTTCATCTACACTGATTGAAGTGGATTTAACAAGTGACATAAAGGTTCATAGCTTTCACCTGGTCAGTCTATGTCATGGGAAGAGCAGGTGTTCATAATGTTTTGTCCACTCAGTGTATATTCTAGTTGTGTGCAGCTATGAATAACTCCTCCCGCGTTCCCTCCCTCCCTCTACTCCCCCAATAGACAACGCCCGTAAGCGACAGGAGGGGGTGGTCAGTGCCTCGTTGGTGTTCTTCTTGGAACACGTGCCTCCCCAGCCCTTCTCCGGCCCCCCTGTCGTCAAACTACGAGGTAAGAACACACACACACACACACACTCAGATGGTATGTTTATATATGACGTTATGTTTGCATTTTATTATGATCTATTCTGTAGGTATCCTGGACCTTAGTCCCTTCACTGTGACAGACCACACCCCCATGGCGATAGCTTTGGACATCTTCAGGAAGCTGGGACTCCGACAGTGTCTGGTTACACACAACGGGTGAGTAGGAAAGTAGTGGTTACTGTACAGCCTGGTCCTAAATCAACCCCTACAGCCTAGGCCCTTTGCATACGTGGAGATCTGAGAGGATTTGGGCAAGTTGAAGCTATTGTCAAAAGTACCAAATTACGTACATAGGGTTTGGAGGGGTTGAGGAACAGACTACGGGGTAGGAGAGAGGTTGAGGCCGTTGCTAGTTTAAACTGCTCAGCTCTTGGTTCTACCTCTTCCATTTTCCGGCATTGGGAGGCGGTAACATTTGGAGGTGTTTCCACGGTTTGGACCAATCAAAATCCACTTGATACCCTCGTCATTTTCATCACCAGATCAGTGGCTTTCTATTCCTCCGACCCCGGTCAATCAACGGTGAGGGGCTGTTTCTATGGCCATTTTAACTTTTTAGAGTATAGGGGGCAGTATTTTGGATGAAAAGCGTGCCCAGAGTAAACTGCCTAATACTCAGGCCCAGAGTCAAATATTTGCATATGATTAGTAGATTTGGATAGAAAACACTTATAAGTTTCTAAAACTGTTTGAATGATGTCTGTGAGTATAACAGAACTCATATGGCAGGCAAAAACCTGAGAAAAATCCAACCAGGAAGTGGGAAATCTGATGCTTGTAGTCTTTTCAAGTCATTGCCCATCTAACACAGTGACTTAGGGTTCATTTTGCACTTCCTACGGCTTCCACTAGATGTCAACAGTCTTTAGAACCATGTTTCAGGCTTTTGCAGTGAACAGAGAGCGAACAAGAAGGCCGGGAAGTTGGTGACTCAGAAAATGACATGAGTTCATTGGTGCGCATTCACGTGATGAGGTAGCTGTGTTCCATAACGTTTTTCCAGACATTGGAATCGTCCGGTTGGAATATTATTGAAGTTTTATGTTAAAAAGGCCCTAAAGATTGATGCTATACAACGTTTGACATGTTTCTACGAACGTAAATATAACTTTTTTTTACTTTTCGTCGTGAAATTTTCAGCGCGCTTCCTACATTTGGAGTAGCTTACTGAACACGCAAACACGCAAACAACAAGGAGCTATTTGGACATAAATTATGGACTTTATTGAACAAAACAACATTTATTGTGGACCTGGGATTCCTGGAAGTGCCTTCTGATGAAGATCAAAGGTAAGTGAATATTTATAATGCTATTTATGATTTTAGATGACTCCAAAATGGTGGGTATCTGTATTGCCTGATGTATTTTTCTGAGCGCCGTACTCAGATTAGTGCAAAGTGTGCTTTCCCCGTGAAGCTTTTTTTAAATCTGTCACAGCGGTTGCATTGAGATGTTTATCTATAATTATTTGAATAACAGTTTAATATTTTATCAACATTTATGATTAGTATTTTTGTAAATTGTTGTGCTGATTCACCGGCAGTTTAGGAGGCAAAATATTTTCTGAACATCGCGTGCCAATGTAAATTATTATTTTTTTTAATATAAATATGAACTTTATCGAACAAAACATACATGTATTGTGTAACATTGAGTCCTAGGAGTGTCATCTGATGAAGATCGTCAAAGGTTAGTGCTTAATTTTAGCTGTATTTCTGGGTTTTTGTGACCCCTCTCCTGCTTGGAAAATGGCTGTGGTTTTTCATGTGTTGGCACTGTCCTAACATAATCTTATGCTTTCGCCGTAAAGACTTTTTGAAATCGGACAATGTGTTTGGATTAAGGAGAGGTAGATCTTTTAAAATGGTGTAAAATAGTTGTATGTTTAAGAAATTTGAATTATGACATTTTGTTTTGAATTTGCCACCCTGATATTTCACTGGCTGTTGAATAGTGTGAACCGTGGGTGGGACGGTAGCGTTCCACGTAGCCCTGAGAAGTTAAAGAGAGAGACTCAGAAAGACGCCATGATAACTGGAAAAGATCGTCTTTGGAGAGGGTAGATTTGGAAATTGTCTGTTAGCGTTGTAAATGAATAAATATATAGACCCAGTTTAGTTTTCCGCGGACTTCATTTAGAAAAGCCCCATGTTGTCACACAGGAACCTGCAGCCACTAGCTAGTATGTCAGTTAACGTTAGAACTTAGTTCTATTGAGCAACGACCTCTTATGATGCTGCCCGTGGTCATAATGATATTCTATTCACTCTAATCATTCTACATTCTCTGACTAAATCGTCTGGAACTTGTCAACCACATAAAGTGGAGAGATGTTTTGGCTGGGTATTTTTTTTATTTTTTTATGCAGTTCTGTATTGAATATAAAAAATCTTAAAACATTGAATGCAATAGAAATTGTATGGGTTAACACCCTTGTCTTCCCACACACACACACACACACACACACACATCTCCATTTCCAGGGAATGACTGACAGATATCTAGCTCTGCCAACTTGCATCACTCCACCACTAGAGGCCAGAGAACACAGACACACACACACATCTCCATTTCCAGGGAATGACTGACAGATATCTAGCTCTGCCAACTTGCATCACTCCACCACTAGAGGCCAGAGAACAAACAGTCATACATATCCCACTCCATCCCTCTCCCCTCAATCAATTAATCAAATGTATTTAGAAAGCCCTTTTTACATCAGCAGATGTCACAAAATGCTATACAGAAAACAGCCTAAAACCCCAAACAGCAAGCAATGCAGATGTAGAAGCACGGTGGCTAGGAAAAACTCCCTAGAAAGGCCGGAACCTAGGAAGAAACCTAGAGAGGAACCAGGCTCTGAGGGGTGGACAGTCCTCTTCTGGCTGTGCCGGTGGAGATTATAACAGAACGTGGCCAAGATGTTCAAATGTTGATAGATGACCAGCAGGGTGAAATAATAATAATAATAATAATCACAGTGGTTGTAGAGGGTGCAACAGGTCAGCACCTCAGGAGTAAATGTCAGTTGGCCTTTCATAGCTGATCATTCAGAGAATCTCTACCGCTCCTGCGCTTGAAAACAGCAGGTCTGGGACAAGGTAGCACATCCAGTGAACAGGTCAGGGTTCCATAGTACGACCAGGTGGACTGGGGACAGCAAGGAGTCATCAGGCCAGGTAATCCTGAGGCATTATCCTAGGGCTGAGAGAGAGAAACTTAAATTCATACAGGACACCGGATAAGGCAGGATAAATACTCCAGATATAACAGACTGACCCTAGTCCCCCGACACAAACTATTGCAGCATAAATACTGGAGGCTGAGACAGGAGGGGTCGGGAGACACTGTGGCCCCGTCCGACAATATCCCCGGACAGGGCCAAGCAGGCAGGATATAACCCCACCCACTTTGCCAAAGCACAGCCCCCACACCACTAGAGGGGTATTTTCAACCACCAACTTACTATCCTAAGACAAGGCTGAGTATAGCCCACGAAGATCTCCCCCATGGCACGAACCCAAGGGCGGGGCGCCAACCCGGACAGGAAGATCACGTCAGTGACTCAACCCACTCAAGTGACGCACCCTTCCTAGGGACGGCATGGAAGAGCACCAGTAAGCCACTGACTCAGCCCCTGTAATAGGGTTAGAGGTAAAGAATCCCAGTGGAGAGAAGAGAACCGTCCAGGCAGAGACAGCAAGGGTGGTTCGTTGCTCCAGTGCCTTTCCGTTGACCTTCACACCCCTGGGCCAGACTACACTCAATCATAGGACCTAATGAGTCTTCAATAAAGACTTAAAGGTTGAGACCGAGTCTGCGTGTCTCACATGGATAGGCAGACCATTCCATAAAAATTGAGCTCTATAGGAGAAGCCCTGCCTCCAGCTGTTTGCTTAGAAATTCTAGGGACAGTAAGGAGGCCTGCGTCTTGTGACCGTAGCGTACGTGTAGGTATGTACGGCAGGACCAAATCGGGGAGATAGGTTGGAGCAAGCCCATGTAATACTTTGTAGGTTAGCAGTAGAACCTTGAAATCAGCTCTAGCCTTAACAGGAAGCCAGTGAAGAGAGGCTAGCACTGGAGTAATATGATCAAATCTTTTGGTTCTAGTCAAGATTCTAGCAGCTGTGCTTAGCACTAACTGAAGTTAATTAGGGCTTTAGCCGGAAAGTAGAGCATTGTAGTAGTCTAACCTAGAAGTGACAAAAGGATGGATGAATTTTTCTGCATCATTTTTAGACAAAGTTTCTGATTTTTCAATGTTACTTAGATGGGTGAAAAAAGTTGTCCTTGAAACAGTCTTGATATGTTCGTCAAAAGAGAGATCAGGGTCCAGAGTAACGCTGAGGTTTTATTTGAGACGACTGAACAACCATCAAGATTAATTGAAAGATTCAACAGAAGATCTTTGTTTCTTGGGACCTAGAGTTTAAAAGTAGAACATTTGCTGCGATCCACTTCCTTATGTCTAAAACACAGGCTTCCAGGGAGGGCAATTTTGGGCCTTCACCATGTTTCATCAAAATGTACAGCTGTGTGTCGTCCGCATAGCAGTGAAAGTTAACATTGTTTCTGAATGACATCACCAAGAGGTAAAATATATAGTGAAAACAATAGTGGTCCTAAAACAGAGCCTTGGGGAACACCGAAATGTACAGTTGATTTGTCAGAGGACAAACCATCTACAGAGACAAACTGATATCTTTCTGATAGATAAGATCTAAACCAGGCCAGAACTTGTACGTGTAGACCAATTTGGGTTTCCAATCTCTCCCAAAAGAATGGTCTGACGCCATTAAAAGGTCATTTACCACCTTCACAAGTGCAGTCTCAGTGCTATGATGGGGTCTAAAACCAGACTGAAGCGTTTCGTGTACATTGTTTGTCTTCAGGAAGGCAGTGAGTTGCTGCGCAACAGTTTTTTCAAACATATAAAAAAAATAACTATATTTTCTGGGCCAAGGTTTGGCTTTTTCAAGAGAGGCTTTATTACTGCCACTTTTAGTGAGTTTGGTACACATCCGGTGGATAGAGAGCCGTTTATTATGTTCAACATCGGAGGGCCAAGCACAGGAAGCAGCTCTTGCAGTAGTTTAGTTGGAGTAGGGTCCAGTATGCAGCTTGACGGTTTAGAGTCCATGACTATTTTCATCAATGTGTCAAGAGATATAGTATTAAAAAACTTGAATGTCTCCCTTGATCAGGTCCTGGCAGTGTTGTGAAGACTCATGACAACTGAGCTTTGGAGGAATACGCAGGTTTAAAGAGGAGTCCATAATTTGCTTTCTAATGACCATGATCTTTTCGTCAACAAAGTACATGAATTCATCACTGCTGAAGTGAAAGCCATCCTCTCTTGGGGAATGCTGCTTTTTAGTTAGCTTTGCGACAGTATCAAAAATACATTTTGGATTGTTCTTATTTTCCTCAATTAAGTTGGAAAAATAGGATGATCGAGCAGCAGTGAGGGCTCTTCGATACTGCACTGTACTTTCTTTCAAAGCTAGTCGGAAGACTTCCAGTTTGGTGTAGCGCCATTTTCCGTTCCAGTTTTCTGGAAGCTTGCTTCGGAGCTTGTGTATTTTCTGTATACCAGGGAGCTAGTTTCTTATGACAAATGTTATTTGTTTTTAGGGGTGCAACTCCATCTAGGGTATTACGCAAGGTTAAATTGATTTCCTCAGTTAGGTGGTTAACTGATTTTTGTACTCTGACGCCCTTGGGTAGGTGGAGGGAGTCTGGAAGGGTATCTAGGAATCTTTTGGTTGTCCGAGATTTTATAGCACAGCTTTTGATGATCCTTGGATGGGGTCGGAGCAGATTATTTGTTGTATTTGCTAACGTAATAAAATGGTGGTAGTCCAGGATTATGAGGAAAAACATTTAGATCCACAATATTTATTCCACAGGACAAAACTAGGTTCAGAGGATGACTGTGGCAATGAGTAGGTCCAGAGACATGTTGGACAAAACCCACTGAGTCGACGATGGCTCTGAAAGTATTTTGGAGTGGGTCTGTGGACTTTTCCATGTGAATATTAAAGTCACCAAAAATTAGAATATAATCTGCCATGACTACAAGGTCCGACAGGAACGCTGTATATGGCCCAGGAGGCCTGTAAACAGTAACTATAAAAAGTGATTGAGTAGGCTGCATAGATTTCATGACTAGAAGCTCAAAAGACAAAATCGCAGTCGTGTTTATATATATATATATATATATATTTTTAAATGGGGATAGCTGAGCTGACTACACTGACTGTGCTAGTGGCAGACTCCACTAAGCTGGCAGGCTGGCTATCTCATTGTGGAGCTAGACAGGGCTCTAACTCCCCTATGTTCGTAGATAAGATGAGAGCACCCCTCCAGCTAGGATGGAGTCCGTCACTCCTCAGCAGGCCAGGCTTGGTCCTGTTTTCGGCTGAGTCCCAGAAAGAGCACCAATTATTATCTTTTGGGAGGGGCAGAAAAGAGTTTTCAACCAGCGATTTAGTTGTGAGACTGCTGTACAGCTCATCACTCCCCCTAACTAGGAGAGGGCCAGAGACAATTACTCGATGTTGACCCATCTTTCTAGATGATTCACATGCTGAAGCTATGTTGCGCTTGGTGACCTTACATCGTTGGTGCCGATGTGGATAACAATATCCCTATACGCTTCTCACTCTGCAGTTTTAGCCTTAGCCAGCACCATCTTCAGATTAGCCTTAACGTCGGTAGCCCTGCCCCTGGTAAACAGTGGATGATCGTTTTAAGTCTAATACTGCGGGTAATGGAGTCGCCAATGACTAGGGTTTTCAATTTGTCAGAGCTAATGGTGGAAGGCTTCGGCGTCTCAGACCCCGTAACGGGAGGAGTAGAGACCAGAGAAGGCTCGGCCTCTGACTCGACTCGTTGCTTAATGGGGAGAACCGGTTGAAAGTTTCTGTCGGCTGAATGAGCGACACCGGTTGAGCATTCCTACAGCATTTCCTTCCAGAAGCCATGAGAAAGTTGTCCGGCTGCGGGGACTGTGTGAGGGGATTTGTACTACTATCTGTACTTACTGGTGGCACAGACACTGTTTCATCCTTTCCTACACTGAAATTACCCTCGTTCTCCTGTATATTATGATGTACAGTGACTGCAATTAGAAGGCATCATGTTAATGTTACTACTTAGCTTCGGCTGGTGGAGGTCCTGTAGAACCATGTCCGGGGTGAAAAAGTTGAGTGAGGGGTAAACGAGTCCACAAGTTGTGACCGGAAATTACGTTAATGATGTCCCCTCATCCCTCCATCCCATACAACATCTGGCCTGATTAGAGAAGAGGTTGGAGTTTGTCAACAGAACATCTTCCATACCCATAGAGAGATATTTCAACCCAGAGACCTTCCCTGGTGATGTGTGTTGTGTGGTTGGCTGGTATGATGGGTCTTTTTGATTTGAACACAAAACCAGACCTTTTAAATTGGATACAACTTTCCCTTTTCTGAACATTTCTCCCTTTTTGTGCAATTGTAAACTCTCTCTGTGTCGTTCTCTTCTCTCGATTTAAATTGAAGAATGCTCTATTGGCAGGAAATTCTCTTTGTAAACACATTGTCATTGTTCATTTCTAATGGTAAACTCTCTCTCTTTCTCCTCTCTCTGTCTCCCTCCTCTCTCTCAGGAGGTTGCTGGGAATCATCACTAAGAAAGACATTCTGAAACACATGGCTCAGATGTCCAACAGAGACCCAGACTCTATCCTCTTCAACTGAGACCCAGACTCTATCCTCTTCAACTGAGACCCAGACTCTATCCTCTTCAACTGAGACCCAGACTCTATCCTCTTCAACTGAGACCCAGACTCTATCCTCTTCAACTGAGACCCAGACTCTACCCTCTTCAACTGAGACCCAGACTCTACCCTCTTCAACGGAGACCCAGACTCTACCCTCTTCAACGGAGACCCAGACTCTACCCTCTTCAACGGAGACCCAGACTCTACCCTCTTCAACGGAGACCCAGACTCTACCCTCTTCAACGGAGACCCAGACTCTACCCTCTTCAACGGAGACCCAGACTCTACCCTCTTCAACGGAGACCCAGACTCTACCCTCTTCAACGGAGACCCAGACTCTACCCTCTTCAACGGAGCTCTATGAGACTTGGAAGAGGACACCAGCCTATAGGAGAGATGATACGGTCTTGTTTTCTCAGTAGGACTCACCTGAAGAAGAGGGCTGGTGGATACAGTAACATGGACACATTTCTACAAAGAGGAGGATGGAAAAATAGGAGAGAAGACACTGAGAAGGAAAATCATGAAGTAAAATCATTTGGTGGCAAAAATCCTAGTGGGTAAGAGTGTTGGGCCAGTAACCGAAAGGTTGCTGGTTTGAATTCCCGAGCCATCTAGGTGAAAAGTCTGTCAACATGCCCTTGAGCAAGGCACTTAACCCTAATTGCTCCTGTAAGTCACTCTGGATAAGAGTGTCTGCTAAATGACTAACGTGTAATAGACCTGCCGAACTAATAGACAGAACTCTCTCTCCTGCACTTCAACCAGTACTATAGCTGTACAGAGAGAGATGAGGAATGAGATGGAAGGATGAGGGTGAGATGGAGGTATGAAAAGAGAGAATTTCAGAAATGGCTAATCATGATGGAAAATATAAGGTTCCACTGAGCTCTAGAGAAAAGAAAAGGACGGGTGAAGAGAGGTGGCGGGGAAGTGCTGACCAAACTCTTACTGATGCAGTAGTACACTATGTAGGGAATTAGGGTTCCATTTCAGACCCAATCTGGATCGCTGTAGGGTCCATCTGGATCGCTGTAGGGTCCATCTCAGGTGGTTAAAACTGTCAGTGAGTCTGTCCTCCATGTTGTCTTGTCTGTGCTTGTTAGATACAGATGTGTGTGTGTGTGTGTGTGCGCGTGCGCATTGCACATTGCTGAGGTAAAGCTAGAACACAAAAGGGAAACATCGAAGTGTAGAATTCCTCCTAAAATAGCCCCCATTACCACATGGGTATGTTACCATGACTACCTGGTTCTTCATCACGTTGATGTGCGACAGGCGTGGGAAAAGGTTGACAACACACACAGTCAGGTTATTTGAATAGAATGCTTTTAGCTACAGGATATTAGAGAGCTAAACGGATCCAAGGAGACTTCACATGGAGATCAGGTTACAGAGCTGCTCAAATTCACACATTCCTCAAACACCTACACATCAGAAGACACGTGTGTGTGTGTGTTGGGTTCAGTGGTAGAGTCAGAGCTCCCTTGATTCCCAATGAGTCATATAGGGGTGGATTGGCCTCTTTCAAGGCCTTTCTTTAGGCCCCTTCGCGTGTGTGTGTGTGTGTGTGTGTGTGTGTGTGTGTGTGTGTGTGTGTGTCCTAGGGAATATTTTACAGAGATGGGGAATTTGCCAAAATGGACTCGCGTTTCTGAGAGTTGTACATAAACTATATTGCCTTTCCAAGTTTGTGAAGTTGTTGGTTTAAATAGGACTTTGGGACTTTGAGTATGAACTGTTTAATCTCTTCTCTCTTTCTGATTCTGAAATATTTTTTAGGGATCGAGAATCAAACGGGATGTGTTTTTGTGTGTGTGTTGATGAGCTCATGGGAAGGGTTGTGTTTATAATCAACAATGGTGATCAGATTGTCATAACCATCTCCTTATGTCTTTGTCCCAAATGACACCCTATTCTCAATATAGTTCACTACTTTTGACCAGGGCTTATAGTGGATAGGGCACCGTTTGGGATGCATCCCATTCATATGGCCCTGGAGGACCAAATTATCATCTTCTTATTCTTCTTTTTATTGCGGTGTTTTCCCTGGTCTTCTCATTTTTATAGAAATGTTGTCATCCCATCCGTCTATCCACCCACCCAACCACTCTATTCTCTGTCCCTTCCCTCTGTTTCTCTCTCTGTCCTTAGACAAACCCTCCCTCTCTTCTGTACTATCCCCACCGTCGCTCTCGCTCGCTCGCTCTCTCATTCCAAATATGATGTCACAATGCCGCCTGCCTGTCGAGCCGCGTGAGGTTTAGTCTAGAAGGGATACAGCTTTTGTCAAAATTGGCTTTTTCGCAGCAGGTTTACTAGAATTTACGCAGCAGATTAGGCGAATTAGGTTACGGTTAGGCAAATTAGGTTACGGTTAGGAGAATTAGGTTAAGGTTAGCTAAAATGCAAAAGAAAATCTGCTTTTGATGTCAATTTCACAAAAGCTGTATCCCGTCTAGACATGACCGCCGCGTGACCCCTCTCTCTCTTGTCTTGTAACAGGAAGTGCAATAAGGTGTGGTCTAGTTTGTGCTGAGCCCTGGCCAGTTTCTTTATTTCTCCATGCTGTAGGGACCACTTCCTATGCTACTGCCAACCTTTGTTTGATAGTTGGGGTTTAAAAGCACTATCGCTGAGACTACTTACAATGAGCACCTCTGGCAGTTCCTAAGAAGCTTATCAGAAGTGAAATGATTTGTCCTTCTGAACGTGGAATGTTGTATTGTTACCATGCCCTATGAGGGATTCCCATATTTGTGCCCCTCCCAGAATTCTAGAAGTCTCAATTCTCCCTGAATTCTGGGCAGTAGGCTCAGAGCACCCTGTGTGTGTGTGTGTGTGTTTTTCTGTCTGGCCCCAATTGATCTATCCAGGATGTTGTTGATTTAATTTCTTACACCTGACCACAGACAGGGGTTTTAGGGGGTGAGGAGGTGTGAAAGCTCATTAGAAGCACATTTCCTGACTGCCTCTTAGAACAACACAGACCTCTGTAGACTGATAACTATGGAGGTAATGCCAACACTGTTGATACGACGGGGGGTGGTGTGTGACAGGATGGGAGGTTGTGTAAAGAGGGGGATTTAAAGGAGGGATTATTCTTTGTTAACACTCCTGAGAAAAATACTGAACAAAGGAGAGAGGGGAAAGTTGAGTCAAACAAGACCCTGTGGCCTTCACTGTCACCCCAATCATACCACAGACATGTAATTACGCTGTTCCATGTCTTACATGTAATTGATATGCCTTGATTCAACTTTGTGGCTCATGTAAATTGTCGATTAGAAATCAGAGTTCCTAACGCTCAGTTGAAGTTGTTATACGGAACAGTCCCAAGAATTTACCAAAATACTTGGCAGTAAGTGTTGGAACTTTTTTTTTTGTCTATATTCTAGAACTGTCTAAGTACTCAGGGGATTTCTATTTGACCCCACCCTAGATGACCACATGGTGAAACCATGCACAATATACTACAAGACCATCTGGCTTTAGGACAATCAATCCTGTTTTCTAAAGGGCGAGTCCATTCTGTGTGACCTATTAGTGTGACCACTAGGGGCCCAAATCCCCAAGACACACGTTTCCCCCAGAAACTCAAACGTTTCCCCAGAAGTTTCTTTCACAATGAAGATGATACGGACATTTTGCTAAGCGCTCTGCTGAGAGCTTACTTTACATACATGTTATATGAACCATGATGACATGTATGTTTTAGCACCCTGCAGAAGCTTACACACTTTTATATATGATTGATTGGTCTGTATTGTTTTTGTTCACATGATGTATATGTACCATTTTGTTTACATTATTGTATGATTATTTATTTTTGCACAGAAGGAAATGTATGTTTCATTATGATTGTAATGTTATGGGGTTTGTGATTAAATATATTGTCAGCTAAATTGATTAAATCTAAATTATGCATTCAGAGAGACGTGTGTGTGTGTGTGTGTGTGTGTGTCAAACCATGAGTGTGTCTGGAATTTGATGTCATTGTTGTTCTTAATACAACGGATTCCAAACCCCAGCAATCGGGTTAAATCAAACAAATCTACAGCGCATTTGGAAGGCATTCAGACCCCTTCCTTTTTTCCACATTTTGTTATGTTGCAGCCTTATTCTAAAATGTTAACATTTGTTTTCCTCATCAATCTAAACACAATACCCCATAATGACAAAGTGAAAACAGGTTTTTAGAAATGTTAGAAAAATTCTAAAAAAGAAATACCTTAAATACATAAATATTCAGACCCTTTGCGATGAGACTTGAAATTGAGCTCAGGTGCTTCCTGTTTCCATTGATCATCCTTGAGATGTTTCTACAACTTGATTGGAGTCCACCTGTGGTAAATTCAATTGATTGGACATGATTTGGAAAGGCACACACCTGTCTATAAAAGGTCCCACAGTTGACAGTGCATGTCAGAGAAAAAACCAAGCCATGAGGTCGAAGGAATTGTCCATAGAGCTCCGAGACAGGATTGTGTCGAGGCACAGATCCTTGGAAAGGTACCAAAACATTTCTGCAGCGTTAAAGGTCCAAGAACACAGTGGCCTCCATCATTCTTACATGGGAGAAGTTTGGAATCACCAAGACTCTTATCTAGAACTGGCTGACTGGCCAAACTGAGCAATCCGGGGTGAAGGACCTTGGTCAGGGATGTGACCAAGAACCCGAGTTCCTCTGTGGAGTTAGAACCTTCCAGAAGGACAACCATCTCTGCAGCTCTCCACCAATCTGGCCTTTTATGGTAGAGGGGCCAGACTGAAGCCACTCCTCAGTAAAAGGCACATGACAGCCCACTTGGAGTTTGCCAAAAGGCACCTAAAGGACTCTCAGACCATGAGAAACAAGATTCCCTGGTCTGATGAAACCATGATTGAACTCTTTGGCCTGAATGTCAAGCATCACGTCTGGAAGAAACCTGGCACCATCCCTACGGTGAAGCATGGTGGTGGCAGCATCATGCTGTGGGGATGTTTTTCAGCGGCAGGGACTGGGAGACTAGTCAGGATCGAGGCAAAGAAGAACGAAGCAAAGTACAGAGATCCTTGATGAAAACCTGCTCCAGAGCGCTCAGGATCTCAGACTGAGTGAAGGTTCACCTTCCAACAGGGCAACGACCCTAAGCACACAGCCAAGACAACACAGGAGTGGCTTCGGGACAAGTCTCTGAATATCCTTGAGTGGCCCAGCCAGAGCCCAGACACGAACCTGATAGAACATCTCTGGAGAGACCTGAAAATAGCTGTGCAGTGACGCTCCCCATCCAACCTGACAGAGCTTGAGAGGATCTGCAGAGAAGAATGGGAGAAACTCCCCAAATACAGGTGTGCCAAGCTTGTTGCGTCATACCCAAGAAGACTCGAGGCTGTAATCGCTGTCAAAGGTGCTTCAACAAAGTACTGAGTAAAAGGTCTGAATACTTATGTAAATATGATAAAGCTTTTTAATTGTAATCATTTTGTCATGTGTAGATTGAAGGGGAAAAAAACGATTTCAACCATTTTAGAGTAAGGCTGTAGCGTAATAACGTGGAAAAAGTCAAGAGGTCTGAATGCTTTCAGAATGTGATGTACAGTGGATTTAAAGTCTACACACCCCTGTTTAAATGCCAGGTTTTTGATGTAAAATAATGAGACAAAGAAATCACGTCAGAACTTTTTCCACCTTTTAATGTGACCTATAACGTGAACAATTCAATTGAAAAACAAATCTTTGAGGGGAAAAAATAAACTCACAATAACCTGGTTGCATAAGTGTGCACACTCTTAAACTAATACTTTGTTGAAGCACCTTTTGATTTTATTACAGCACTCAGTCTTTTTGGGTAGGAGTCTATTAGCATGGCACATCTGGATGTGGCAATATTTGCCTACTCTTCTTTGCAAAAGTGCTCCAAATCTGTCAGATTGCGAGGACATCTCCTGTGCACAGCCCTCTTCAGATCACCCCAGAGATGTTCAATTGGATTCAGGTCTGGGCTCTGGCTGGGCCATTCCAAAATGTTGATCTTCTTCTGGCGAAGCCATGCTTTCGTGGATTTAGATGTGTGCTTTGGATCGTCTTCTTCAGCTTTCTAACGGACGCCTGAAGGTTTTGTGCCAAAATTGGCTGGTATTTGGAACTGTTCATAATTCCCTCCACCCTGACTAAGGCCCCGGTTCCAGCAGAAGAAAAACAGCCCCAAAGCATGATGCTGCCACCACCATGCTTCACTGTGGGTATGGTGTTCTTTGGGTGATGTGCAGTGTTTGGTGCAAAAACAACATACCTTTTGGAATTATGGCCCAAAAGTTCAACCTTGGTTTCATCAGACCATAACACATTTTCCCACGTGCTTTTGGGGGACTTGATGTTTGTTTTTGCAAACTTCAGCCGGGCTTGGATGTTTTTCATTGTAAGAAAAGGCTTCCGTCTTGCCACCCTACCCCATAGCCCATTCATATGAAGAATACGGGAGATTGTTGTGACATGTAGCACACAGCCAGTACTTGCCAGAAATCCCTGCAGTTCCTTTAATGTTGCTGTAGGCCTCTTGGAAGCCTCCCTCACCAGTTCTCTTCTCGTCTTTTCATACATTTTGGAGGGACGTCCAGTTCTTGGTAATGTCTCTGTGGTGCCATATTTTCTCCACTTGATGATGACTGTCTTCACTGTGTTCCATGGTATATGTAATGCTTTGGAAATTCTTTTGTACCCTTCTCCTGACTGATATCTTTCAACAATGAGATCCCTCTGATGCTTTGGAAGCTCTCTGCGGACCATGGCTTTTGCTCTGAGATGCAACTAAGAAAATGTCAGGAAAATCCTACTAGAACAGCTGAACTTTATTTGTGATTAATCAGAGTCACTTTAAATGATGGCAGGTGTGTAATGACTTCGATTTAACATGAGTTTGAATGTGATTGGTTCATTCTGAACACAGCCACATCCCCAGTTATAAGAGGGTGTGCACACTTATGCAACCAGGTTATTGTAAGGTTTTTATTTTTCATTTTCCCCCCTGGAAGATTTCAGTTTGTTTTTCAATTGAATTGTTCACATTATAGGTCACATTAACAGTAGAAAAAGTTCTGACATGATTTATCTTTGTCTCATTATTTTACATCACAAAAACCTGGCATTTTAACAGGGGTTTGTAGACTTTTTATATCCACTGTATTTGTCAAAAAGCATATTTAACCACCATAGAAATCCAGGATCCAAAAACCACACACACCAACACACAAACTCGTTGTGTCTGTCTCTCTCTCAAACACACTTCTGATCCAGATAACTGTTTAAATGTTTATTCAGTTCTGGACCAATGTTGTGTCTGTTAACATCCATTAGCCAGCCTGTCAATTAAATGTCCCACAGTTATGAAGTGGTGTTGTGGACATACACACGACTCGAATTACCAAAATTCCTCCCCATCGGGGACACACACACACACACACACACTCAAAGAAGGAGGAGAGAACCTGAATTCCTTCCGATCTGATACACACACACACACACTGACAGATAGGAATGTGTGTCATTTGAGTCACAAGGCCAGGATGGAATCCTTTTCCTCTGAGCCGGTCTATTAGGAGGACCAATCTATACAGGTCCAGTCTATACAGACCTAATCTATACAGACCTAGTCTATTAGGAGGACCAATCTATACAGGCCTGGTCTATTAGGAGGACCAATCTATACAGGTCCAGTCTATACAGACCTAATCTATACAGACCTAGTCTATTAGGAGGACCAGTCTATACAGACCTAGTCTATTAGGAGGATCAGTCTATACGGGCCTGGTCTATACAGACCTAGTCTATACAGACCTAGTCTATTAGGAGGACCAATCTATACAGGCCTGGTCTATTAGGAGGACCAATCTATACAGGCCTGGTCTATACAGACCTAGTCTATTATGAGGACCAGTCTATACAGACCTAGTCTATTAGGAGGATCAGTCTATACAGACCTAGTCTATTAGGAGGATCAGTCTATACAGACCTAGTCTATTAGGAGGACCAGTCTATACAGACCTAGTCTATTAGGAGGACCAATCTATACAGACCTAGTCTATTAGGAGGACCAATCTATACAGACCTAGTCTATACAGACCTAGTCTATTATGAGGATCAGTCTATACAGACCTAGTCTATTAGGAGGGTCAGTCTATACAGACCTAGTCTATTAGGAGGATCAGTCTATATGGGCCTGGTCTATTAGGAGGATCAGTCTATACAGACCTAGTCTGTTAGGAGGACCAGTCTATACGGGGTTAGAATTTGTAATACATAGCTTTCTCCTCCCTCTCCTCTTTGCTGGCGAGATACTTCACAAATCATCATTATTCTTGTTTTTTATGTGGTGTTATTATGATTGATGTGATGTTTACTATAGGATAAAAAGGTCAGTGGCTAGAATCTTGGTCAGAATGTTCGTCTCGAGATCTAGGCGTGATTTGACCGCAGCGGGCTTGTCCCGATCGCTGGATTCACAAACACGCAGGCATGCACAAACACTCACTGGATGGTTGGCCGCAGCGGGCCGGCCGCGACTGCTGGAACGGAAGATGAGGTATTTATTTATTTATATTTCCGCTCTAAATGTTGTCCACTGAATTTTGGGAGAGGCACGTCCGAACAAAAGGACCGCTGTGGCTTCCCAACTCACCCTATGATGGAGGAAAATCCATGGCATCTAGGAAGACTTTCTAAACGTGTCTTGTTGAAGTGATCAGATTGGTGAGATCTATAAGGTGGAACCTTAATCTTTTGACCCATCTAATCATGGTAGGGTTATTAATAGCCTAGCCTACTTCAAGGAACGTAGTGAACTTTTTTGAACAGACCCCAGCAGGCGGGGACTCATGATGCTGAAGATCATCACATTTGTCTGTTAGACAGACAGACAGATAGACAGACTATCTATCTGCCTGCCTGCCGGCCGGCCGGTCGGTCAGTCGGTGGGTGGGTGGGTGGGATCAATGACTCAAAGCACACCTCCAGGCTGTGTAAGGGCTATTTGACAAAGAAGGACTGATGGAGTGCTGCATCAGATGACCTGGTCTCCACAATCACCTGACCTAAACCCAGTTGAGATGGTTTGGGATGAGTTGGACTTCAGAGTGAAGGAAAAGCAGCCAACAAGTGCTCAGCATATGTGGGAACTCATTCAAGACTGTTGGAAAAGCATTCCAGGTGAAGCTGGTTGAATGAATGCCAAGAGTGTGCAAATGTCATCAAGGCAAAGGGTGGCTACTTTAAAGAATATTAAAAAAATATATATAGAACACTTTTTTGGTTTACTACATGATTCCATATGTGTTATTTCATAGTTTTCATGTTTTCACTATTATTCTACAATGTAGAAAATAGTAAAAATAAATAAAAACCCTTGAATGAGTAGGTTTGTCCAAACTTTTGACTGGTACTGTACGTAACATATCATCTAATTTGCCACTCTATCTAGCTACTTGTTTACATAGTCACGTCTAACAAAAAGTCACTGTTTTCTTATCTATTTTTGGGTTGATAATTTCTGTTGACTGTAATAAAAATAATATGCATGCATATGTAAGTGATAATCAAGGACGGGCTATGAGTTCTACGGAAAATAATAATAATTAAAATAATGAACACGACGCTCTAGCAGAGTGGAACTGACCTTCCACGGAGTTGCGTTATTTTACAGAGATCACATAGATCCTCAAATTGATTATAACCCTTTCATAACATGGATATAATTTAACACATTTTGCCGCTAGAAATGTGTTCATTTGCCAGTAGAAATGTGTTCAACATCCACTGAAGTAGAGTTTACTAGATAGCTACGGTAGTTGTCGTGGTAACCAAACTATCAGTCCTATCTCGCTATTATGAAAATCATTTGTTTTTATTTGTTTTATTTGTTTTTCATTTGTTTTTATTCGACTGCGGTTGGCATACCTTATCTTATCTCATCTCTCATAATATAGATGTTAAACGCTTCCCAATGACACTATTAGTTAAATACATAAAGGTTTGATAAATACAGACGTTAATATTACGAACCAAGTACATCGGCAGAACATTAGGTGAGTTTGTCATATAATCCTAAAATGCTTTGAGCATCAGGTAAAAAAATAAATACAATAATAATAATCCAATACAGCATCATCATCATTCAGCACTTTATTTCACACAAATTGAACATTAAGTCAAAGTAATGTCAGAATAAAATGTATATATGTATGTACATTCCACAAGTGGCATTATGATATGATCATTACAAAACAAGTTGAAACAGAAAAAACATTTATAGAGAGTTTGTTGAAACAGGTAGGATTACGTCCCATATGGCACCCCATTACCTATTTAGTGCACTCCTTTTAAACGGGGCCAGTAGGACTGAAAATAGTGCATCATATATGGAACAGGGTGCCATTTTGGATGCAAACTAGGAGTGAATTAAAACAAGGATGTGCAAAGACCAATAACATACATAGGATTTGGTTCTGAGGATGTGTCCCCTGGTTTATAATGATATTCTTCCCTCATACATGACATCACATTTACATTATACACATGTATTCTCTCTCTCTCTCTCCTTCTCTCTGCCTCTCTCTCTCTCTCTCTCTCTCTCTCTCTCTCTCTCTCTCCAGTGAATGGGTAGCAAGGTTATTATAGTTTTGTGTTTTTAGATACATTTTTATTTCTATTCGTTTTTCAATCATTTAAAAAATAATTTCTTCCTCATTAGTTTTCCTTTTAGCTTCAGTTTCATGTTCCTATAATAACGTTGATGGGTACATGTTGTTGTTGTTGTCCAATCTGTTGTTGTCCACAACACTTTGATTTGTTGGGATGCTTTTTACAAAACGTATATTGTTAGGCGGGTTAAAGTTCTGTGAATCCAAGTCATTTCAATGGAATCTATTAACATCCTTGTTGTTGCCATTCACTGTATGTTTGTACACACACACACACACACACACACACACACACACACACACACACACACACACACACACACAGAGCGAGGTTCACATCATTGAACCACATTCCCATGGGAAATAAAACAAGAACAGTAATATTACAACTGAGAAGTGTTATAATGTACTCAGTATCTTTTCCAAGGACAGGGAGAGACAGTGAAACTAGCCCACATAGTATCTGTCAGTGATTACATTGATACACTATAATCATATAAGGCTTTGAATCTGTCAGGCTTTCCATGGCCTATTTACCTATGAAAACACACACGGGACCCACTTTGTGCAAATGGTCTACAACACACATTCAACATAATGACATTCCCATAGCCAACACGGCAGTAGAGACGTTTGGTTTGAACAGGATCTGTATGTAAACGACGTACAGCTCCTTGCCAATTCCTACAGGGCGTGGGTACTACATCTAACTGTGTGTGTTGTATCCATGCCGACACCAGTGGAGGCTGTTGAGGGGAGGACGGCTCATAATAACGGCTGGAACGGAGCAAATGGAATGGCATCAAACACCATGGAAACCACGAGCCCGGCCTCCCCAATTAAGGCGCCACCAGCCTCCTATGGCCTATAGGTTCAGTTGATAACTGATGACAGATTGTTGAAGCCCTGAACATGAATCAGATTAAACAGAGTTCAGCCAACAGGTTTGTTCCTGATAGTTCTGGTAGATGTGTATCATATACTATTACTGTGCACAAAATAACTACAATGACATATCGATCCAAAGAGGGACTCCATAGAGGAAGACAATGTACTGTGGAACAAGATATCTACAACATATTCTGTTAACATGTAGGTGGACTATTTATAACATTCTGGTAACGTTCCCCAAAGTGCCAGGTTTTCCAGAATTCCCAGTTGGTTGTCCTGTGCGGCTGAGTTGGTAGAGCATGACGCTAGTAATGCCAGGGTCATGGGTTTGATTCCTGCTGGGCCACCAGTATGAAAATGTTTCACTGCTGTAAGTTGCTTTAGATAAAAGCTTCTGCTAAATGTCAGATGTTATTTCAGGATTCCTGGATTGTCTGCTTATTCCTTCCTAATCCCAGGAATCTTCCAACCGCAGCTGGCTCGGTACCGCTGCAGCTGGCTCGGTATCGCTGCAGGTGGCTCGGTACCGCTGCAGGTGGCTCGGTACCGCTGCAGCTGGCTCGGTACCGCTGCAGGTGGCTCGGTACCGCTGCACCTGGCTCGGTACCGCTGCACCTGGCTCGGTACCGCTGCAGCTGGCTCGGTACCGCTGCAGGTGGCTCGGTACCGCTGCACCTGGCTCGGTACCGCTGCACCTGGCTCGGTACCGTTAGTGGGCTGTAGTGGTTGTTGTGGCTCTCCATGGTATTGGGAGCTAGGAGGACTGACTAAAGGTGAGTGAGAGTCACTCGGTTAAAGCTCAACAATGGTGGAAGGGTTAAAACAACAACCAGACACAAATAGAGATGTCTGTGAGAAGAAATAAACTATTATTATGCTTCGCTTTGGGTGAACCTCATTTTTACACAGTATAGAACTATACAATCCCAGTATAGAACTATACAATCCCAGTATAGAACTATACAATCCCAGTATAGAACTATACAATCACAGTATAGAACTATACAATCCCAGTATAGAACTATACAATCCCAGTATAGAACTATACAATCCCAGTATAGAACTATACAATCACAGTATAGAACTATACAATCCCAGTATAGAACTATACAATCACAGTATAGAACTATACAATCCCAGTATAGAACTATACAATCACAGTATAGAACTATACAATCCCAGTATAGAACTATACAATCCCAGTATAGAACTATACAATCCCAGTATAGAACTATACAATCACAGTATAGAACTATACAATCCCAGTATAGAACTATACAATCACAGTATAGAACTATACAATCCCAGTATAGAACTATACAATCACAGTATAGAACTATACAATCCCAGTATAGAACTATACAATCCAGTATAGTATAGAACTATACAATCCCAGTATAGAACTATACAATCCCAGTATAGAACTATACAATCCCAGTATAGAACTATACAATCCCAGTATAGAACTATACAATCCCAGTATAGAACTATACAATCCCAGTATAGAACTATACAATCCCAGTATAGAACTATACAATCCCAGTATAGAACTATACAATCCCAGTATAGAACTATACAATCCCAGTATAGAACTATACAATCCCAGTATAGAACTATACAATCCCAGTATAGAACTATACAATCACAGTATAGAACTATACAATCCCAGTATAGAACTATACAATCCCAGTATAGAACTATACAATCCCAGTATAGAACTATACAATCCCAGTATAGAACTATACAATCCCAGTATAGAACTATACAATCCCAGTATAGAACTATACAATCCCAGTATAGAACTATACAATCCCAGTATAGACCTATACAATCACAATATAGAACTATACAATCACAGTATAGAACTATACAATCACAGTATAGACCTATACATACAATAATTTTATACACAGATACAAACCACCCCACAGATTCTAGGAAGCAGGGGTTAAATTGAATGTCAACCAGCTTTGTGTGTGTGTGTCAGTGTGTGTGTGCGTCAGTGTGTGTGAGCCCTGCTGCAGTGTGTTCGCTTGTTTAACCTTACCCCTGAGCCAACCATGGAGCCAAGGAACACTGGAGAAACACACACACACACACACTCCGCTTGGCCACTGACATTTACCAGACTGCAAAGGGAGGTGTGTGTGTCAGAGAGGAGTGTGTGTAGGGTGGGGATCTGTGCTGGCTGTCTCTTTCTAGAGTCATCTGAGAGAGAGAGAATCTACAGAGTCATTTTAGAGAGAGAGAGAATCTACAGTCATTTTAGAGAGAGAGAGAATCTACAGTTATTTTAGAGAGAGAGAGAATCTACAGCCATTTTAGAGAGAGAGAGAATCTACAGTCATTTTAGAAAGAGAGAATCTACAGTCATTTTAGAGAGAGAGAATTTACAGTCATTTTAGAGAGAGAGAATCTACAGTCATTTTAGAGAGAGAGATTCTACAGAGTAATTTTAGAGCGAGAGAGAATCTACAGTCATTTTAGAGAGACAGAGATTCTACAGAGTAATTTTAGAGAGAGAGAGGGAGAAAGTGCCACAGTTCAGGTAAGAGATTCTACAGAGATTCTCTCTCTCGCTCTCTCTCTCTCTCGCTCTCTCTCTCTCTCGCTCTCTCTATCTCTCACTCTCACTCTCTCTCTCTCTTTTTCGCTCTCTCTCTCTCTCTCCCTGCTTGACAGTGTCCCATGTCTCTCTCTCTCCCTGCTTGACAGTGTCCCATGTCTCTCTCTCTCCCTGCTTGACAGTGTCCCATGTCTCTCTCTCTCCCTGCTTGACAGTGTCCCATGTCTCTCTCTCTCCCTGCTTGACAGTGTCCCATGTCTCTCTCTCTCCCTGCTTGACAGTGTCCCATGTCTCTCTCTCTCCCTGCTTGACAGTGTCCCATGTCTCTCTCTCTCCCTGCTTGACAGTGTCCCATGTCTCTCTCTCTCCCTGCTTGACAGTGTCCCATGTCTCTCTCCCCAGTCCTCTCTCTCTCCCTGCTTGACAGTGTCCCATGTCTCTCTCTCTCCCTGCTTGACAGTGTCCCATGTCTCTCTCTCTCCCTGCTTGACAGTGTCCCATGTCATATACACAACTAAAGCAAGAATCCTCTTCCAAACAGTCTGACATCCTGTGTCTAAAAGTCCTCAACTCTTCTTCTTCCTCCAAATGGTCTGTACACAACACAGATACAAAATAAAAGTACTTTTTCTAATTTCCCAAACGGCCATATGTCCAGTCAGAACCCTCAGAACAGATGGTGAACTTCATACAAATAGAATGAATAGAACAGAACTCATTCTACATTCTGTGATCAACTCCTTCCATTCTATACAGTCAGTATGTAACCTATGAACACATGGCACAAATCTTGGCTATCACATCATCACAAATGTGATCTTTTTGTCTCGCTACCGTTCTGTTCCATAGATCCACATTCTATTATGTGATTTATATATCAATAAACCAATACATTCTTCTGTCATTTGATCCTCAGTGTCTGTCCAGCATTTTCTCATATATAATCATATGGAATCATATGGAATCATATAGAATCATATGGAATCATATATAATCATATGGAATCATATAGAATCATATAGAATCATATGGAATCCACAGATCCCTTTTAGAATTCACTTTGGAGTGTCCAGGGAAGCAGGGGGAGTAGGGATTTCATCCTTGGGGTTTCCCCCTTCCTCCCTCCCCTCCTCCCCTCTCCTCTCACCCCCCCCCCCCCCCCTTTCTTACCCTGGCAGTGTCCTGACCCTGTCCACCTTTCCTTTTTATCCCACCCATCCCCCTCTTCCGGCGGTGTACCACCCTCTCTTTTCCATCCGTCCATCTTTACAGGTCCAAACGGAATGCCCCAA